>NW_028283722.1:315000-322500 GCF_059441095.1 Idiotropiscis lumnitzeri | reverse complement strand
TTCGGGAAGGACCGCTCGGCTGACGCGGGCCTGGGCTCCCGCACCCCTCTCGTGGCGGGGCACCCGCGAGCGCGGCGGAACTCCCGTGTAGGACATCTCTGGGCCCGTGTGGCCGACGGGCACGCGACAGGGTCGTCTCGGTCTCGCGACGAAAGCGGTTTCGCGCTGGTTGGTGCGCTAGAGGTCGATCCGCAGGCCGAAGGAACCGTCCACCCGAACACCCCGGCGCGAGGCCGGGGCCGGCAGGGGCCCTCCGATGGCGGGTCATGCTTGCCAATCGGTCAGTGGTTGGTGTGGTGCAGTACATGTCAGGGTGTGGGTGCGAGATGGGCCGGGAGGACCGCTCCTCCTGCGTCGGACCCCGAGTCATAGGAAGTGCCGTTTTGTCACAACCCCAGGGGTGGGGTGGGTAACGGTAGGGAAGTGCCGGCCAACGCGCAGAGGTCGACCCGCAGGCCGAAGGAACCGTCCACCCGAACACCCCGGCGCGAGGCCGGGGCCGGCAGGGGCCCTCCGATGGCGGGTCATGATTGCCAATCGGTCAGTGGTTATGTGTGTGCTGCGGTGCCGGCCAACGCTCAGAGGTCGACCCGCAGGCCGAAGGAACCGTCCACCCGAACACCCCGGCGCGAGGCCGGGGCCGGCAGGGGCCCTCCGATGGCGGGTCATGATTGCCAATCGGTCAGTGGTTGTGTGTGTGCTGCGGTGCCGGCCAACGCTCAGAGGTCGACCCGCAGGCCGAAGGAACCGTCCACCCGAACACCCCGGCGCGAGGCCGGGGCCGGCAGGGGCCCTCCGATGGCGGGTCATGATTGCCAATCGGTCAGTGGTTATGTGTGTGCTGCGGTGCTGCGGTGCCGGCCAACGCTCAGAGGTCGACCCGCAGGCCGAAGGAACCGTCCACCCGAACACCCCGGCGCGAGGCCGGGGCCGGCAGGGGCCCTCCGATGGCGGGTCATGATTGCCAATCGGTCAGTGGTTGTGTGTGTTGCGGTGGGGCCGGGAGGACCGCTCCTCCTGCGTCGGTCCCCGGGTCATGGGAAGTGCCGTGTGGCGGTGGTGGGGCCGGGAGGACCGCTCCTCCTGCGTCGGACCCGAGTCATAGGAAGTGCCGTGTGGCGGGGCCGGGAGGACCGCTCCTCCTGCGTCGGACCCGAGTCATAGGAAGTGCCGTGTGGCGGGGCCGGGAGGACCGCTCCTCCTGCGTCGGACCCGAGTCATAGGAAGTGCCGTGTGGCGGGGCCGGGAGGACCGCTCCTCCTGCGTCGGACCCGAGTCATAGGAAGTGCCGTGTTGCGCTGGTGGGGCCGTGCCCGCCAACAGCCTTCAGTGGTCGGATACCACGTTTGCAAGCTCCCCGCTGGAATGGGGACTTAGAAGAAATGAGGGGAAAATTCCCCCGGAGCTCCGTGCCTGAGGGCGGGCTGTGAGCCGCGCCGCGTCCGCCAACAGCCTTCCATGGTCGGACACCATTGTTCGCAAGTTGCCCGCTGGAATGGGCACATAGAAGAAATTTCGAGGATAACATCCACCAGAGCGCCAGGGCGGCCGTTATTGCAGTATGCGTCCGCCTGGCAGCTCTCTTCCGCGGGAACCATTGGGCAATTTCTTTCACGGAGGTGGACATAGAAGAATTTTTGTTTCTAAAAACGTGGTTCCTAAAAATGTGCCCCAGGTGTTTTGGAAAACCCGGGTAAACCTGGGAAGTAGGCAAATGACCCTCTGACTAGGGGTAAAAACGTTTGCCTACTGCAGCGCCCCTAATGCAATTCGGCGGAACTGCAACGCCCCTGGTCGCCTAAACGCTACCCCTGGTCGCCTAAACCTCACCCCTGGTCGCCTAAACCTCACCCCTGGTCGCCTAAAAGTCACCCCTGGTCGCCTAAATTGTCAACCCCTGGTCACCTAAATTGTCAACCCCTGGTCGCCTAAAGGGGACTTAGAAGAAATGAGGGGGCAAATTCCCCCGGAGCTCCGTGCCTGAGGGCGGGCTGTGAGCCGCGCCGCGTCCGCCAACAGCCTTCAGTGGTCGGATACAATGTTTGAAAGGTCCCCGCTGGAAAGGGGACTTAGAAGAAATGAGGCAAATTTCCCCGGAGCTCCGTGCCTGAGGGCGGGCTGTGAGCCGCGCCGCGTCCGCCAACAGCCTTCAGTGGTCGGATACAATGTTTGAAAGGTCCCCGCTGGAAAGGGGACTTAGAAGAAATGAGGCAAATTTCCCCGGAGCTCCGTGCCTGAGTGCGGGCTGTGAGCCGCGCCGCGCCCGCCAACAGCCTTCAGTGGTCGGATACAATGTTTGAAAGTTCCCCGCTGGAAAGGGGACTTAGAAGAAATGAGGCAAATTTCCCCGGAGCTCCGTGCCTGAGGGCGGGCTGTGAGCCGCGCCGCGTCCGCCAACAGCCTTCAGTGGTCGGATACAATGTTTGAAAGGTCCCCGCTGGAAAGGGGACTTAGAAGAAATGAGGCAAATTTCCCCGGAGCTCCGTGCCTGAGTGCGGGCTGTGAGCCGCGCCGCGCCCGCCAACAGCCTTCAGTGGTCGGATACAATGTTTGAAAGTTCCCCGCTGGAAAGGGGACTTAGAAGAAATGAGGCAAATTTCCCCGGAGCTCCGTGCCTGAGGGCGGGCTGTGAGCCGCGCCGCGTCCGCCAACAGCCTTCAGTGGTCGGATACAATGTTTGAAAGGTCCCCGCTGGAAAGGGGACTTAGAAGAAATGAGGCAAATTTCCCCGGAGCTCCGTGCCTGAGGGCGGGCTGTGAGCCGCGCCGCGCCCGCCAACAGCCTTCAGTGGTCGGATACAATGTTTCAAAGTTCCCCGCTGGAAAGGGGACTTAGAAGAAATGAGGCAAATTCACCCGGAGCTCCGTGCCCGAGGGCCGGCTATGAGCCGCGCCGTGCCCGCCAACAGCCTTCCACGGTCGGATACAATGTTTCAAAGTTCCCCGCTGGAAAGGGGACTTAGAAGAAATGAGGCAAATTCACCCGGAGCTCCGTGCCCGAGGGCCGGCTATGAGCCGCGCCGTGCCCGCCAACAGCCTTCAGTGGTCGGATACAATGTTTCAAAGTTCCCCGCTGGAAAGGGGACTTAGAAGAAATGAGGCAAATTCCCCCGGAGCTCCGTGCTCGAGGGCCGGCTATGAGCCGCGCCGTGCCCGCCAACAGCCTTCCTTTGGTCGGATACAATGTTTCAAAGTTCCCCGCTGGAAAGGGGACTTAGAAGAAATGAGGCAAATTCCCCCGGAGCTCCGTGCTCGAGGGCCGGCTATGAGCCGCGCCGTGCCCGCCAACAGCCTTCCTTTGGTCGGATACAATGTTTCAAAGTTCCCCGCTGGAAAGGGGACTTAGAAGAAATGAGGCAAATTCCCCCGGAGCTCCGTGCTCGAGGGCCGGCTATGAGCCGCGCCGTGCCCGCCAACAGCCTTCCTTTGGTCGGATACAATGTTTCAAAGTTCCCCGCTGGAAAGGGGACTTAGAAGAATTGAGCAAATTTCACCGGAGCTCCGTGCCTGAGGGCGGGCTGTGAGCCGCGCCGCGCCCGCCAACAGCCTTCCTTTGGTCGGATACAATGTTTGAAAGTTCCCCGCTGGAAAGGGGACTTAGAAGAAATGAGGCAAATTTCCCCGGAGCTCCGTGCCTGATGGCGGGCTGTGAGCCGCGCCGCGCCCGCCAACAGCCTTCAGTGGTCGGATACAATGTTTGAAAGTTCCCCGCTGGAAAGGGGACTTAGAAGAATTGAGTAAAATTCACCCGGAGCTCCGTGCCCGAGGGCCGGCTATGAGCCGCGCCGCGCCCGCCAACAGCCTTCCTTTGGTCGGATACAATGTTTCAAAGTTCCCCGCTGGAAAGGGGACTTAGAAGAAATTTGTGAAAATTCACCCGGAGCTCCGTGCCTGAGGGCCGGCTATGAGCCGCGCCGTGCCCGCCAACAGCCTTCCACGGTCGGATACAATGTTTCAAAGTTCCCCGCTGGAAAGGGGACTTAGAAGAAATTTGTGAAAATTCACCCGGAGCTCCGTGCCCGAGGGCCGGCTATGAGCCGCGCCGTGCCCGCCAACAGCCTTCCACGGTCGGATACAATGTTTCAAAGTTCCCCGCTGGAAAGGGGACTTAGAAGAAATTTGTGAAAATTCACCCGGAGCTCCGTGCCTGAGGGCCGGCTATGAGCCGCGCCGTGCCCGCCAACAGCCTTCCACGGTCGGATACAATGTTTCAAAGTTCCCCGCTGGAAAGGGGACTTAGAAGAAATTTGTGAAAATTCACCCGGAGCTCCGTGCCCGAGGGCCGGCTATGAGCCGCGCCGTGCCCGCCAACAGCCTTCCACGGTCGGATACAATGTTTCAAAGTTCCCCGCTGGAAAGGGGACTTAGAAGAAATTTGTGAAAATTCACCCGGAGCTCCGTGCCTGAGGGCCGGCTATGAGCCGCGCCGTGCCCGCCAACAGCCTTCCACGGTCGGATACAATGTTTCAAAGTTCCCCGCTGGAAAGGGGACTTAGAAGAATTGAGTAAAATTCACCCGGAGCTCCGTGCCCGAGGGCCGGCTATGAGCCGCGCCGTGCCCGCCAACAGCCTTCCACGGTCGGATACAATGTTTCAAAGTTCCCCGCTGGAAAGGGGACTTAGAAGAAATTTGTGAAAATTCACCCGGAGCTCCGTGCCCGAGGGCCGGCTATGAGCCGCGCCGTGCCCGCCAACAGCCTTCCACGGTCGGATACAATGTTTCAAAGTTCCCCGCTGGAAAGGGGACTTAGAAGAAATTTGTGAAAATTCACCCGGAGCTCCGTGCCTGAGGGCCGGCTATGAGCCGCGCCGTGCCCGCCAACAGCCTTCCACGGTCGGATACAATGTTTCAAAGTTCCCCGCTGGAAAGGGGACTTAGAAGAAATTAGGCAACTTTCCCCGGAGCTCCATGCCTGAGTGCGGGCTGTTTGCCGCGCCGTGCCCGCCAACAGCCTTCAGTGGTCGGATACAATGTTTCAAAGTTCCCCGCTGGAAAGGGGACTTAGAAGAAATTATGAATATTTTTGTTTCTAAAAACGTGATCCCTGAAAATGTGCCCCAGGTGTTTTGGAAAACCCGGGTAAACCTGGGAAGTAGGCAAATGACCCTCTGACTAGGGGGGAAGAACGTTTGCCTACTGCAGCGCCCCTAATGCAATTCGGCGGAACTGCAACGCCCCTGGTCGCCTAAACGCTACCCCTGGTCGCCTAAAAGCTACCCCTGGTCGCCTAAAAGCTACCCCTGGTCGCCTAAACGCTACCCCTGGTCGCCTAAACGCTACCCCTGGTCGCCTAAACGCTACCCCTGGTCACCTAAACGCTACCCCTGGTCGCCTAAACGCTTCCCCTGGTCACCTAAACGCTACCCCTGGTCGCCTAAACGCTACCCCTGGTCGCCTAACTGACCCCTCGTGTGTGGGGATCAACGTTTGCCTACTAGGGCGTCCTCCGGCGGCCTCTCGGCAGTACTGCAGGCCCATTTTAGCCGAGCCCATTGAAATGAATGGGGGAATTTTATACGTTTTTGCCTTTTTTTTCCCCCCCTCGTTCTTTTTGTATTTATTCATTTATTTCAACTTTTACCGACTCAACCGCCCTCCGGCGTGCCCTCGGCGGTCCCGCAAGCCCAATTCGGCCGAGCCCATTGAAATGAATGGGGGAATTTTATACGTTTTTGCCTTTTTTTCCCCCCCTCGTTCTTTTTGTATTTATTCATTTATTTCAACTTTTACCGACTCAACCGCCCTCCGGCGTGCCCTCGGCGGTCCCGCAAGCCCAATTCGGCCGAGCCCATTGAAATGAATGGGGGAATTTTATACGTTTTTGCCTTTTTTTTTCCCCCCTCGTCCTTTTTGTATTTATTTACTTATTTCAACCTTTACCGACTTAGGGGCCGCTTTGCACCGCCTGTGCCCGGGGAAGGTGCTCCTATTCGGGCCAAGTGTGACACACGCCCGCCCTCCTCCTCCGGAGCTTCCATGAGGGTAGACTTAGGGGCCGCTTGGCACCGCCTGTGCCCGGGGAAGGTGCTCATATTCGGCTTCACTGTCAGGCAGCATGCACTCCTCCTCCGGAGCTTCCATTTGGGCAAACTTAGGGGCCGCTTGGCACCGCCCGTGCCCGGGGAAGGTGCTCCTATTCGGGCCAAGTGTGACACACGCCCGCACTCCTCCTCCGGAGCTTCCATTTGGGCAAACTTAGGGGCCGCTTGGCACCGCCTGTGCCCGGGGAAGGTGCTCATATTCGGCTTCACTGTCACACAGCATGCACTCCTCCTCCGGAGCTTCCATAAGGGCAAACTTAGGGGCCGCTTGGCACCGCCTGTGCCCGGGGAAGGTGCTCATATTCGGCTTCACTGTCACACAGCGTGCACTCCTCCTCCGGAGCTTCCATTTGGGCAAACTTAGGGGCCGCTTGGCACCGTCTGTGCCCGGGGAAGGTGCTCATATTCGGGCCAAGTGTGACACACGCCCGCACTCCTCCTCCGGAGCTTCCATGAGGGTAGACTTAGGGGCCGCTTGGCACCGCCTGTGCCCGGGGAAGGTGCTCATAGTCGGCTTCACTGTCAGGCAGCATGCACTCCTCCTCCGGAGCTTCCATTTGGGCAAACTTAGGGGCCGCTTGGCACCGTCTGTGCCCGGGGAAGGTGCTCATATTCGGGCCAAGTGTGACACACGCCCGCACTCCTCCTCCGGAGCTTCCATTTGGGCAAACTTAGGGGCCGCTTGGCACCGCCTGTGCCCGGGGAAGGTGCTCATATTCGGGCCAAGTGTGACACACGCCCGCACTCCTCCTCCGGAGCTTCCATTTGGGCAAACTTAGGGGCCGCTTGGCACCGCCTGTGCCCGGGGAAGGTGCTCATATTCGGGCCAAGTGTGACACACGCCCGCACTCCTCCTCCGGAGCTTCCATAAGGGCAAACTTAGGGGCCGCTTGGCACCGTCTGTGCCCGGGGAAGGTGCTCCTCTCCGGGCTAAGTGTGACACACGCCCGCACTCCTCCCCCGGAGCTTCCATTAGGGCAAACTTAGGGGCCGCTTGGCACCGCCTGTGCCCGGGGAAGGTGCTCATATTCGGCTTCACTGTCAGGCAGCATGCACTCATCCTCCGGAGCTTCCATAAGGGCAAACTTAGGGGCCGCTTGGCACCGCCTGTGCCCGGGGAAGGTGCTCCTATTCGGGCCAAGTGTGACACACGCCCGCACTCCTCCTCCGGAGCTTCCATGAGGGTAGACTTAGGGGCCGCTTGGCACCGCCTGTGCCCGGGGAAGGTGCTCATATTCGGCTTCACTGTCAGGCAGCATGCACTCCTCCTCCGGAGCTTCCATAAGGGCAAACTTAGGGGCCGCTTGGCACCGTCTGTGCCCGGGGAAGGTGCTCCTATTCGGCTTCACTGTCATGCAGCATGCACTCCTCCTCCGGAGCTTCCATTTGGGCAAACTTAGGGGCCGCTTGGCACCGTCTGTGCCCGGGGAAGGTGCTCCTATTCGGCTTCACTGTCACA
>NW_028283722.1:285000-305000 GCF_059441095.1 Idiotropiscis lumnitzeri | reverse complement strand
AAAGGGGGGGCCGGGCCGGCGGCACCGCGGAGACCGACAGCCCGCCGGCTGTGAAAGCCGGCGGGCCCGCTGCACCGCGGCAAACCGAACCCGCGTGGGTTTTGGGTCTGATAAATGCGCGCGTCCCCGCGGAGACGGGTCGGCGCTCGTTTGCATGTATTAGCTCTAGAATTGCCACAGTTATCCAAGTAACGGTGGAGCGATCAAAGGAACCATAACTGATTTAATGAGCCATTCGCAGTTTCACTGTATCGGAACCGTGTGTACTTAGACTTGCATGGCTTAATCTTTGAGACAAGCATATGCTACTGGCAGGATCAACCAGGTAGCCCTCGCGTCCGGCGGTCTGTGTTTCTTGCATTGGAACCGGAGCTGAGCGGGGAGCCGGGCGCGGGGACCGGGCGGCGCCCGCGGGAGACGGCCTCCCGCGGGGTTACCCCCGGCGGCACCCCAGCCTCCCTCGTTGTTTTTTCTCTCTCATTTTTTTCGGACGTGGGCTACCGAAATTTCCGTTACCGATTCAGCCCCCGTGCGCGGTGAGGAAGTCGGCTGGGCCTCGGTATGTACTCGGTCCGTAGAGGCCGCGTTACCGCGTGGCGGTCAGTCGCGGGAGGGAGCCGGAGCCGCCCGCACGCCCGCGACCGCAACACGCACTCGGAGGCGGCGTCTTCTGACAGACGCCGGTAGGGTTTGAGAAACATGCTTTTTCGGGAAGGACCGCTCGGCTGACGCGGGCCTGGGCTCCCGCACCCCTCTCGTGGCGGGGCACCCGCGAGCGCGGCGGAACTCCCGTGTAGGACATCTCTGGGCCCGTGTGGCCGACGGGCACGCGACAGGGTCGTCTCGGTCTCGCGACGAAAGCGGTTTCGCGCTGGTTGGTGCGCTAGAGGTCGATCCGCAGGCCGAAGGAACCGTCCACCCGAACACCCCGGCGCGAGGCCGGGGCCGGCAGGGGCCCTCCGATGGCGGGTCATGCTTGCCAATCGGTCAGTGGTTGGTGTGGTGCAGTACATGTCAGGGTGTGGGTGCGAGATGGGCCGGGAGGACCGCTCCTCCTGCGTCGGACCCCGAGTCATAGGAAGTGCCGTTTTGTCACAACCCCAGGGGTGGGGTGGGTAACGGTAGGGAAGTGCCGGCCAACGCGCAGAGGTCGACCCGCAGGCCGAAGGAACCGTCCACCCGAACACCCCGGCGCGAGGCCGGGGCCGGCAGGGGCCCTCCGATGGCGGGTCATGATTGCCAATCGGTCAGTGGTTATGTGTGTGCTGCGGTGCCGGCCAACGCTCAGAGGTCGACCCGCAGGCCGAAGGAACCGTCCACCCGAACACCCCGGCGCGAGGCCGGGGCCGGCAGGGGCCCTCCGATGGCGGGTCATGATTGCCAATCGGTCAGTGGTTGTGTGTGTGCTGCGGTGCCGGCCAACGCTCAGAGGTCGACCCGCAGGCCGAAGGAACCGTCCACCCGAACACCCCGGCGCGAGGCCGGGGCCGGCAGGGGCCCTCCGATGGCGGGTCATGATTGCCAATCGGTCAGTGGTTATGTGTGTGCTGCGGTGCTGCGGTGCCGGCCAACGCTCAGAGGTCGACCCGCAGGCCGAAGGAACCGTCCACCCGAACACCCCGGCGCGAGGCCGGGGCCGGCAGGGGCCCTCCGATGGCGGGTCATGATTGCCAATCGGTCAGTGGTTGTGTGTGCTGCGGTGGGGCCGGGAGGACCGCTCCTCCTGCGTCGGACCCGGGTCATGGGAAGTGCCGTGTGGCGGTGGTGGGGCCGGGAGGACCGCTCCTCCTGCGTCGGACCCGAGTCATGGGAAGTGCCGTGTGGCGGGGCCGGGAGGACCGCTCCTCCTGCGTCGGACCCGAGTCATAGGAAGTGCCGTGTGGCGGGGCCGGGAGGACCGCTCCTCCTGCGTCGGACCCGAGTCATAGGAAGTGCCGTGTGGCGGGGCCGGGAGGACCGCTCCTCCTGCGTCGGACCCGAGTCATAGGAAGTGCCGTGTGGTGGGGCCGGGAGGACCGCTCCTCCTGCGTCGGACCCGAGTCATAGGAAGTGCCGTGTTGCGCTGGTGGGGCCGTGCCCGCCAACAGCCTTCAGTGGTCGGATACCACGTTTGCAAGCTCCCCGCTGGAATGGGGACTTAGAAGAAATGAGGGGAAAATTCCCCCGGAGCTCCGTGCCTGAGGGCGGGCTGTGAGCCGCGCCGCGTCCGCCAACAGCCTTCCATGGTCGGACACCATTGTTCGCAAGTTGCCCGCTGGAATGGGCACATAGAAGAAATTTCGAGGATAACATCCACCAGAGCGCCAGGGCGGCCGTTATTGCAGTATGCGTCCGCCTGGCAGCTCTCTTCCGCGGGAACCATTGGGCAATTTCTTTCACGGAGGTGGACATAGAAGAATTTTTGTTTCTAAAAACGTGGTTCCTAAAAATGTGCCCCAGGTGTTTTGGAAAACCCGGGTAAACCTGGGAAGTAGGCAAATGACCCTCTGACTAGGGGGAAAAACGTTTGCCTACTGCAGCGCCCCTAATGCAATTCGGCGGAACTGCAACGCCCCTGGTCGCCTAAACGCTACCCCTGGTCGCCTAAACCTCACCCCTGGTCGCCTAAACCTCACCCCTGGTCGCCTAAACCTCACCCCTGGTCGCCTAAAAGTCACCCCTGGTCGCCTAAATTGTCAACCCCTGGTCACCTAAATTGTCAACCCCTGGTCGCCTAAAGGGGACTTAGAAGAAATGAGGGGGCAAATTCCCCCGGAGCTCCGTGCCTGAGGGCGGGCTGTGAGCCGCGCCGCGTCCGCCAACAGCCTTCAGTGGTCGGATACAATGTTTGAAAGGTCCCCGCTGGAAAGGGGACTTAGAAGAAATGAGGCAAATTTCCCCGGAGCTCCGTGCCTGAGGGCGGGCTGTGAGCCGCGCCGCGTCCGCCAACAGCCTTCAGTGGTCGGATACAATGTTTGAAAGTTCCCCGCTGGAAAGGGGACTTAGAAGAAATGAGGCAAATTTCCCCGGAGCTCCGTGCCTGAGGGCGGGCTGTGAGCCGCGCCGCGTCCGCCAACAGCCTTCCTTTGGTCGGATACAATGTTTGAAAGGTCCCCGCTGGAAAGGGGACTTAGAAGAAATGAGGCAAATTTCCCCGGAGCTCCGTGCCTGAGGGCGGGCTGTGAGCCGCGCCGCGCCCGCCAACAGCCTTCAGTGGTCGGATACAATGTTTGAAAGGTCCCCGCTGGAAAGGGGACTTAGAAGAAATGAGGCAAATTTCCCCGGAGCTCCGTGCCTGAGGGCGGGCTGTGAGCATCGCCGCGCCCGCCAACAGCCTTCAGTGGTCGGATACAATGTTTGAAAGTTCCCCGCTGGAAAGGGGACTTAGAAGAAATGAGGCAAATTTCCCCGGAGCTCCGTGCCTGAGGGCGGGCTGTGAGCCGCGCCGCGCCCGCCAACAGCCTTCCACGGTCGGATACAATGTTTCAAAGTTCCCCGCTGGAAAGGGGACTTAGAAGAATTGAGTAAAATTCACCCGGAGCTCCGTGCCCGAGGGCCGGCTATGAGCCGCGCCGTGCCCGCCAACAGCCTTCCACGGTCGGATACAATGTTTCAAAGTTCCCCGCTGGAAAGGGGACTTAGAAGAAATTTGTAAAAATTCATCCGGAGCTCCGTGCCCGAGGGCCGGCTATGAGCCGCGCCGTGCCCGCCAACAGCCTTCCACGGTCGGATACAATGTTTCAAAGTTCCCCGCTGGAAAGGGGACTTAGAAGAAATTTGTAAAAATTCACCCGGAGCTCCGTGCCCGAGGGCCGGCTATGAGCCGCGCCGTGCCCGCCAACAGCCTTCCACGGTCGGATACAATGTTTCAAAGTTCCCCGCTGGAAAGGGGACTTAGAAGAAATTTGTAAAATTCACCCGGAGCTCCGTGCCTGAGGGCCGGCTATGAGCCGCGCCGTGCCCGCCAACAGCCTTCCACGGTCGGATACAATGTTTCAAAGTTCCCCGCTGGAAAGGGGACTTAGAAGAAATTTGTAAAAATTCACCCGGAGCTCCGTGCCCGAGGGCCGGCTATGAGCCGCGCCGTGCCCGCCAACAGCCTTCCACGGTCGGATACAATGTTTCAAAGTTCCCCGCTGGAAAGGGGACTTAGAAGAAATTTGTAAAATTCACCCGGAGCTCCGTGCCTGAGGGCCGGCTATGAGCCGCGCCGTGCCCGCCAACAGCCTTCCACGGTCGGATACAATGTTTCAAAGTTCCCCGCTGGAAAGGGGACTTAGAAGAAATTTGTAAAAATTCACCCGGAGCTCCGTGCCCGAGGGCCGGCTATGAGCCGCGCCGCGCCCGCCAACAGCCTTCCACGGTCGGATACAATGTTTCAAAGTTCCCCGCTGGAAAGGGGACTTAGAAGAAATTTGTGAAAATTCACCCGGAGCTCCGTGCCTGAGGGCCGGCTATGAGCCGCGCCGTGCCCGCCAACAGCCTTCCACGGTCGGATACAATGTTTCAAAGTTCCCCGCTGGAAAGGGGACTTAGAAGAAATTTGTGAAAATTCACCCGGAGCTCCGTGCCCGAGGGCCGGCTATGAGCCGCGCCGTGCCCGCCAACAGCCTTCCACGGTCGGATACAATGTTTCAAAGTTCCCCGCTGGAAAGGGGACTTAGAAGAAATTTGTGAAAATTCACCCGGAGCTCCGTGCCCGAGGGCCGGCTATGAGCCGCGCCGTGCCCGCCAACAGCCTTCCACGGTCGGATACAATGTTTCAAAGTTCCCCGCTGGAAAGGGGACTTAGAAGAATTGAGTAAAATTCACCCGGAGCTCCGTGCCTGAGGGCCGGCTATGAGCCGCGCCGCGCCCGCCAACAGCCTTCCACGGTCGGATACAATGTTTCAAAGTTCCCCGCTGGAAAGGGGACTTAGAAGAAATTTGTGAAAATTCACCCGGAGCTCCGTGCCCGAGGGCCGGCTATGAGCCGCGCCGCGCCCGCCAACAGCTTTCCACGGTCGGATACAATGTTTCAAAGTTCCCCGCTGGAAAGGGGACTTAGAAGAAATTTGTGAAAATTCACCCGGAGCTCCGTGCCCGAGGGCCGGCTATGAGCCGCGCCGTGCCCGCCAACAGCCTTCCACGGTCGGATACAATGTTTCAAAGTTCCCCGCTGGAAAGAGGACTTAGAAGAAATTTGTGAAAATTCACCCGGAGCTCCGTGCCCGAGGGCCGGCTATGAGCCGCGCCGTGCCCGCCAACAGCCTTCCACGGTCGGATACAATGTTTCAAAGTTCCCCGCTGGAAAGGGGACTTAGAAGAAATTTGTGAAAATTCACCCGGAGCTCCGTGCCCGAGGGCCGGCTATGAGCCGCGCCGCGCCCGCCAACAGCCTTCCACGGTCGGATACAATGTTTCAAAGTTCCCCGCTGGAAAGGGGACTTAGAAGAAATTAGGCAACTTTCCCCGGAGCTCCATGCCTGAGTGCGGGCTGTTTGCCGCGCCGTGCCCGCCAACAGCCTTCAGTGGTCGGATACAATGTTTCAAAGTTCCCCGCTGGAAAGGGGACTTAGAAGAAATTATGAATATTTTTGTTTCTAAAAACGTGATCCCTGAAAATGTGCCCCAGGTGTTTTGGAAAACCCGGGTAAACCTGGGAAGTAGGCAAATGACCCTCTGACTAGGGGGGAAGAACGTTTGCCTACTGCAGCGCCCCTAATGCAATTCGGCGGAACTGCAACGCCCCTGGTCGCCTAAACGCTACCCCTGGTCGCCTAAAAGCTACCCCTGGTCGCCTAAAAGCTACCCCTGGTCGCCTAAAAGCTACCCCTGGTCGCCTAAACGCTACCCCTGGTCGCCTAAACGCTACCCCTGGTCGCCTAAACGCTTCCCCTGGTCACCTAAACGCTACCCCTGGTCGCCTAAACGCTACCCCTGGTCGCCTAACTGACCCCTCGTGTGTGGGGATCAACGTTTGCCTACTAGGGCGTCCTCCGGCGGCCTCTCGGCAGTACTGCAGGCCCATTTTAGCCGAGCCCATTGAAATGAATGGGGGAATTTTATACGTTTTTGCCTTTTTTTTCCCCCCTCGTTCTTTTTGTATTTATTCATTTATTTCAACTTTTACCGACTCAACCGCCCTCCGGCGTGCCCTCGGCGGTCCCGCAAGCCCAATTCGGCCGAGCCCATTGAAATGAATGGGGGAATTTTATACGTTTTTGCCTTTTTTCCCCCCCCCTCGTTCTTTTTGTATTTATTCATTTATTTCAACTTTTACCGACTCAACCGCCCTCCGGCGTGCCCTCGGCGGTCCCGCAAGCCCAATTCGGCCGAGCCCATTGAAATGAATGGGGGAATTTTATACGTTTTTGCCTTTTTTTCTCCCCCCCTCGTCCTTTTTGTATTTATTCATTTATTTCAACTTTTACCGACTCAACCGCCCTCCGGCGTGCCCTCGGCGGTCCCGCAAGCCCAATTCGGCCGAGCCCATTGAAATGAATGGGGGAATTTTATACGTTTTTGCCTTATTTCCCCCCCCCTCGTCCTTTTTGTATTTATTCATTTATTTCAACTTTTACCGACTCAACCGCCCTCCGGCGTGCCCTCGGCGGTCCCGCAAGCCCAATTCGGCCGAGCCCATTGAAATGAATGGGGGAATTTTATACGTTTTTGCCTTTTTTTTCCCCCCCTCGTCCTTTTTGTATTTATTCATTTATTTCAACTTTTACCGACTCAACCGCCCTCCGGCGTGCCCTCGGCGGTCCCGCAAGCCCAATTCGGCCGAGCCCATTGAAATGAATGGGGGAATTTTATACGTTTTTGCCTTATTTCCCCCCCCCTCGTCCTTTTTGTATTTATTCATTTATTTCAACTTTTACCGACTCAACCGCCCTCCGGCGTGCCCTCGGCGGTCCCGCAAGCCCAATTCGGCCGAGCCCATTGAAATGAATGGGGGAATTTTATACGTTTTTGCCTTATTTCCCCCCCCCCTCGTCCTTTTTGTATTTATTCATTTATTTCAACTTTTACCGACTCAACCGCCCTCCGGCGTGCCCTCGGCGGTCCCGCAAGCCCAATTCGGCCGAGCCCATTGAAATGAATGGGGGAATTTTATACGTTTTTGCCTTTTTTTTTCCCCCCTCGTCCTTTTTGTATTTATTCATTTATTTCAACTTTTACCGACTCAACCGCCCTCCGGCGTGCCCTCGGCGGTCCCGCAAGCCCAATTCGGCCGAGCCCATTGAAATGAATGGGGGAATTTTATACGTTTTTGCCTTTTTCCCCCCCCCCCTCGTTCTTTTTGTATTTATTCATTTATTTCAACTTTTACCGACTCAACCGCCCTCCGGCGTGCCCTCGGCGGTCCCGCAAGCCCAATTCGGCCGAGCCCATTGAAATGAATGGGGGAATTTTATACGTTTTTGCCTTTTTCCCCCCCCCCTCGTTCTTTTTGTATTTATTCATTTATTTCAACTTTTACCGACTCAACCGCCCTCCGGCGTGCCCTCGGCGGTCCCGCAAGCCCAATTCGGCCGAGCCCATTGAAATGAATGGGGGAATTTTATACGTTTTTGCCTTTTTTTCCCCCCCCCTCGTCCTTTTTGTATTTATTCATTTATTTCAACTTTTACCGACTCAACCGCCCTCCGGCGTGCCCTCGGCGGTCCCGCAAGCCCAATTCGGCCGAGCCCATTGAAATGAATGGGGGAATTTTATACGTTTTTGCCTTTTTTTTTCCCCCCTCGTCCTTTTTGTATTTATTTACTTATTTCAACCTTTACCGACTTAGGGGCCGCTTTGCACCGCCTGTGCCCGGGGAAGGTGCTCCTATTCGGGCCAAGTGTGACACACGCCCGCCCTCCTCCTCCGGAGCTTCCATTAGGGTAGACTTAGGGGCCGCTTGGCACCGCCTGTGCCCGGGGAAGGTGCTCATATTCGGCTTCACTGTCAGGCAGCATGCACTCCTCCTCCGGAGCTTCCATTTGGGCAAACTTAGGGGCCGCTTGGCACCGCCCGTGCCCGGGGAAGGTGCTCCTATTCGGGCCAAGTGTGACACACGCCCGCACTCCTCCTCCGGAGCTTCCATTTGGGCAAACTTAGGGGCCGCTTGGCACCGTCTGTGCCCGGGGAAGGTGCTCATATTCGGCTTCACTGTCAGGCAGCATGCACTCCTCCTCCGGAGCTTCCATTTGGGCAAACTTAGGGGCCGCTTGGCACCGCCTGTGCCCGGGGAAGGTGCTCATATTCGGCTTCACTGTCACACAGCGTGCACTCCTCCTCCGGAGCTTCCATTTGGGCAAACTTAGGGGCCGCTTGGCACCGTCTGTGCCCGGGGAAGGTGCTCATATTCGGGCCAAGTGTGACACACGCCCGCACTCCTCCTCCGGAGCTTCCATGAGGGTAGACTTAGGGGCCGCTTGGCACCGTCTGTGCCCGGGGAAGGTGCTCATATTCGGGCCAAGTGTGACACACGCCCGCACTCCTCCTCCGGAGCTTCCATAAGGGCAAACTTAGGGGCCGCTTGGCACCGTCTGTGCCCGGGGAAGGTGCTCCTATTCGGCTTCACTGTCACACAGCATGCACTCCTCCTCCGGAGCTTCCATAAGGGCAAACTTAGGGGCCGCTTGGCACCGTCTGTGCCCGGGGAAGGTGCTCCTATTCGGCTTCACTGTCACACAGCATGCACTCCTCCTCCGGAGCTTCCATAAGGGCAAACTTAGGGGCCGCTTGGCACCGTCTGTGCCCGGGGAAGGTGCTCCTATTCGGCTTCACTGTCACACAGCATGCACTCCTCCTCCGGAGCTTCCATGAGGGTAGACTTAGGGGCCGCTTGGCACCGCCTGTGCCCGGGGAAGGTGCTCATATTCGGCTTCACTGTCCGGAGCTTCCATTAGGGCAAACTTAGGGGCCACTTGGCACCGCCTGTGCCCGGGGAAGGTGCTCCTCTCCGGGCTAAGTGTGACACACGCCCGCACTCCTCCTCCGGAGCTTCCATTAGGGCAAACTTAGGGGCCGCTTGGCACCGCCTGTGCCCGGGGAAGGTGCTCATATTCGGCTTCACTGTCAGGCAGCATGCACTCCTCCTCCGGAGCTTCCATTTGGGCAAACTTAGGGGCCGCTTGGCACCGTCTGTGCCCGGGGAAGGTGCTCCTATTCGGGCCAAGTGTGACACACGCCCGCACTCCTCCTCCGGAGCTTCCATTAGGGCAAACTTAGGGGCCGCTTGGCACCGCCTGTGCACGGGGAAGGTGCTCCTATTCGGCTTCACTGTCACACAGCATGCACTCCTCCTCCGGAGCTTCCATAAGGGCAAACTTAGGGGCCGCTTGGCACCGTCTGTGCCCGGGGAAGGTGCTCCTATTCGGGCCAAGTGTGACACACGCCCGCACTCCTCCTCCGGAGCTTCCATAAGGGTAGACTTAGGGGCCGCTTGGCACCGTCTGTGCCCGGGGAAGGTGCTCCTATTCGGCTTCACTGTCACACAGCATGCACTCCTCCTCCGGAGCTTCCATAAGGGCAAACTTAGGGGCCGCTTGGCACCGTCTGTGCCCGGGGAAGGTGCTCCTATTCGGCTTCACTGTCAGGCAGCATGCACTCCTCCTCCGGAGCTTCCATAAGGGTAGACTTAGGGGCCGCTTGGCACGGCCTGTGCCCGGGGAAGGTCCTCATATTCGGGCCAAGTGTGACACACGCCCGCCCTCCTCCTCCGGAGTTTCCATGAGGGTAAACTTAGGGGCCGCTTGGCACCGCCTGTGCCCGGGGAAGGTGCTCATATTCGGGCCAAGTGTGACACACGCCCGCACTCCTCCTCCGGAGCTTCCATTTGGGCAAACTTAGGGGCCGCTTGGCACCGCCTGTGCCCGGGGAAGGTGCTCATATTCGGCTTCACTGTCAGGCAGCATGCACTCCTCCTCCGGAGCTTCCATTTGGGCAAACTTAGGGGCCGCTTGGCACCGCCTGTGCCCGGGGAAGGTGCTCATATTCGGCTTCACTGTCAGGCAGCATGCACTCCTCCTCCGGAGCTTCCATTAGGGCAAACTTAGGGGCCGCTTGGCACCGTCTGTGCCCGGGGAAGGTGCTCCTATTCGGCTTCACTGTCATGCAGCATGCACTCCTCCTCCGGAGCTTCCATTTGGGCAAACTTAGGGGCCGCTTGGCACCGTCTGTGCCCGGGGAAGGTGCTCATATTCGGCTTCACTGTCAGGCAGCATGCACTCCTCCTCCGGAGCTTCCATTTGGGCAAACTTAGGGGCCGCTTGGCACCGCCTGTGCCCGGGGAAGGTGCTCATATTCGGCTTCACTGTCACACAGCGTGCACTCCTCCTCCGGAGCTTCCATTTGGGCAAACTTAGGGGCCGCTTGGCACCGTCTGTGCCCGGGGAAGGTGCTCATATTCGGGCCAAGTGTGACACACGCCCGCACTCCTCCTCCGGAGCTTCCATGAGGGTAGACTTAGGGGCCGCTTGGCACCGTCTGTGCCCGGGGAAGGTGCTCATATTCGGGCCAAGTGTGACACACGCCCGCACTCCTCCTCCGGAGCTTCCATAAGGGCAAACTTAGGGGCCGCTTGGCACCGTCTGTGCCCGGGGAAGGTGCTCCTATTCGGCTTCACTGTCACACAGCATGCACTCCTCCTCCGGAGCTTCCATAAGGGCAAACTTAGGGGCCGCTTGGCACCGTCTGTGCCCGGGGAAGGTGCTCCTATTCGGCTTCACTGTCACACAGCATGCACTCCTCCTCCGGAGCTTCCATAAGGGCAAACTTAGGGGCCGCTTGGCACCGTCTGTGCCCGGGGAAGGTGCTCCTATTCGGCTTCACTGTCACACAGCATGCACTCCTCCTCCGGAGCTTCCATGAGGGTAGACTTAGGGGCCGCTTGGCACCGCCTGTGCCCGGGGAAGGTGCTCATATTCGGCTTCACTGTCCGGAGCTTCCATTAGGGCAAACTTAGGGGCCACTTGGCACCGCCTGTGCCCGGGGAAGGTGCTCCTCTCCGGGCTAAGTGTGACACACGCCCGCACTCCTCCTCCGGAGCTTCCATTAGGGCAAACTTAGGGGCCGCTTGGCACCGCCTGTGCCCGGGGAAGGTGCTCATATTCGGCTTCACTGTCAGGCAGCATGCACTCCTCCTCCGGAGCTTCCATTTGGGCAAACTTAGGGGCCGCTTGGCACCGTCTGTGCCCGGGGAAGGTGCTCCTATTCGGGCCAAGTGTGACACACGCCCGCACTCCTCCTCCGGAGCTTCCATTAGGGCAAACTTAGGGGCCGCTTGGCACCGCCTGTGCACGGGGAAGGTGCTCCTATTCGGCTTCACTGTCACACAGCATGCACTCCTCCTCCGGAGCTTCCATAAGGGCAAACTTAGGGGCCGCTTGGCACCGTCTGTGCCCGGGGAAGGTGCTCCTATTCGGGCCAAGTGTGACACACGCCCGCACTCCTCCTCCGGAGCTTCCATAAGGGTAGACTTAGGGGCCGCTTGGCACCGTCTGTGCCCGGGGAAGGTGCTCCTATTCGGCTTCACTGTCACACAGCGTGCACTCCTCCTCCGGAGCTTCCATAAGGGCAAACTTAGGGGCCGCTTGGCACCGTCTGTGCCCGGGGAAGGTGCTCCTATTCGGCTTCACTGTCAGGCAGCATGCACTCCTCCTCCGGAGCTTCCATAAGGGTAGACTTAGGGGCCGCTTGGCACGGCCTGTGCCCGGGGAAGGTCCTCATATTCGGGCCAAGTGTGACACACGCCCGCCCTCCTCCTCCGGAGTTTCCATGAGGGTAAACTTAGGGGCCGCTTGGCACCGCCTGTGCCCGGGGAAGGTGCTCATATTCGGGCCAAGTGTGACACACGCCCGCACTCCTCCTCCGGAGCTTCCATTTGGGCAAACTTAGGGGCCGCTTGGCACCGCCTGTGCCCGGGGAAGGTGCTCATATTCGGCTTCACTGTCAGGCAGCATGCACTCCTCCTCCGGAGCTTCCATTTGGGCAAACTTAGGGGCCGCTTGGCACCGCCTGTGCCCGGGGAAGGTGCTCATATTCGGCTTCACTGTCAGGCAGCATGCACTCCTCCTCCGGAGCTTCCATTAGGGCAAACTTAGGGGCCGCTTGGCACCGTCTGTGCCCGGGGAAGGTGCTCCTATTCGGCTTCACTGTCATGCAGCATGCACTCCTCCTCCGGAGCTTCCATTTGGGCAAACTTAGGGGCCGCTTGGCACCGTCTGTGCCCGGGGAAGGTGCTCATATTCGGCTTCACTGTCAGGCAGCATGCACTCCTCCTCCGGAGCTTCCATTTGGGCAAACTTAGGGGCCGCTTGGCACCGCCTGTGCCCGGGGAAGGTGCTCATATTCGGCTTCACTGTCACACAGCGTGCACTCCTCCTCCGGAGCTTCCATTTGGGCAAACTTAGGGGCCGCTTGGCACCGTCTGTGCCCGGGGAAGGTGCTCATATTCGGGCCAAGTGTGACACACGCCCGCACTCCTCCTCCGGAGCTTCCATGAGGGTAGACTTAGGGGCCGCTTGGCACCGTCTGTGCCCGGGGAAGGTGCTCATATTCGGGCCAAGTGTGACACACGCCCGCACTCCTCCTCCGGAGCTTCCATAAGGGCAAACTTAGGGGCCGCTTGGCACCGTCTGTGCCCGGGGAAGGTGCTCCTATTCGGCTTCACTGTCACACAGCATGCACTCCTCCTCCGGAGCTTCCATAAGGGCAAACTTAGGGGCCGCTTGGCACCGTCTGTGCCCGGGGAAGGTGCTCCTATTCGGCTTCACTGTCACACAGCATGCACTCCTCCTCCGGAGCTTCCATAAGGGCAAACTTAGGGGCCGCTTGGCACCGTCTGTGCCCGGGGAAGGTGCTCCTATTCGGCTTCACTGTCACACAGCATGCACTCCTCCTCCGGAGCTTCCATGAGGGTAGACTTAGGGGCCGCTTGGCACCGCCTGTGCCCGGGGAAGGTGCTCATATTCGGCTTCACTGTCCGGAGCTTCCATTAGGGCAAACTTAGGGGCCACTTGGCACCGCCTGTGCCCGGGGAAGGTGCTCCTCTCCGGGCTAAGTGTGACACACGCCCGCACTCCTCCTCCGGAGCTTCCATTAGGGCAAACTTAGGGGCCGCTTGGCACCGCCTGTGCCCGGGGAAGGTGCTCATATTCGGCTTCACTGTCAGGCAGCATGCACTCCTCCTCCGGAGCTTCCATTTGGGCAAACTTAGGGGCCGCTTGGCACCGTCTGTGCCCGGGGAAGGTGCTCCTATTCGGGCCAAGTGTGACACACGCCCGCACTCCTCCTCCGGAGCTTCCATTAGGGCAAACTTAGGGGCCGCTTGGCACCGCCTGTGCACGGGGAAGGTGCTCCTATTCGGCTTCACTGTCACACAGCATGCACTCCTCCTCCGGAGCTTCCATAAGGGCAAACTTAGGGGCCGCTTGGCACCGCCTGTGCCCGGGGAAGGTGCTCCTATTCGGGCCATGTGTGACACACGCCCGCACTCCTCCTCCGGAGCTTCCATGAGGGCAAACTTAGGGGCCGCTTGGCACCGTCTGTGCCCGGGGAAGGTGCTCATATTCGGCTTCACTGTCAGGCAGCATGCACTCCTCCTCCGGAGCTTCCATTTGGGCAAACTTAGGGGCCGCTTGGCACCGCCTGTGCCCGGGGAAGGTGCTCATATTCGGCTTCACTGTCACACAGCGTGCACTCCTCCTCCGGAGCTTCCATTTGGGCAAACTTAGGGGCCGCTTGGCACCGTCTGTGCCCGGGGAAGGTGCTCATATTCGGGCCAAGTGTGACACACGCCCGCACTCCTCCTCCGGAGCTTCCATGAGGGTAGACTTAGGGGCCGCTTGGCACCGTCTGTGCCCGGGGAAGGTGCTCATATTCGGGCCAAGTGTGACACACGCCCGCACTCCTCCTCCGGAGCTTCCATAAGGGCAAACTTAGGGGCCGCTTGGCACCGTCTGTGCCCGGGGAAGGTGCTCCTATTCGGCTTCACTGTCAGGCAGCATGCACTCCTCCTCCGGAGCTTCCATAAGGGTAGACTTAGGGGCCGCTTGGCACGGCCTGTGCCCGGGGAAGGTCCTCATATTCGGGCCAAGTGTGACACACGCCCGCCCTCCTCCTCCGGAGTTTCCATGAGGGTAAACTTAGGGGCCGCTTGGCACCGCCTGTGCCCGGGGAAGGTGCTCATATTCGGGCCAAGTGTGA
Source organism: Idiotropiscis lumnitzeri (assembly GCF_059441095.1). NCBI lineage: Eukaryota > Metazoa > Chordata > Actinopteri > Syngnathiformes > Syngnathidae > Idiotropiscis > Idiotropiscis lumnitzeri. The sequence continues at coordinate 290,843 of NW_028283722.1, read as the reverse complement.
CACACGCCCGCACTCCTCCTCCGGAGCTTCCATTTGGGCAAACTTAGGGGCCGCTTGGCACCGCCTGTGCCCGGGGAAGGTGCTCATATTCGGCTTCACTGTCAGGCAGCATGCACTCCTCCTCCGGAGCTTCCATTTGGGCAAACTTAGGGGCCGCTTGGCACCGCCTGTGCCCGGGGAAGGTGCTCATATTCGGCTTCACTGTCAGGCAGCATGCACTCCTCCTCCGGAGCTTCCATTAGGGCAAACTTAGGGGCCGCTTGGCACCGTCTGTGCCCGGGGAAGGTGCTCCTATTCGGCTTCACTGTCATGCAGCATGCACTCCTCCTCCGGAGCTTCCATTTGGGCAAACTTAGGGGCCGCTTGGCACCGTCTGTGCCCGGGGAAGGTGCTCATATTCGGCTTCACTGTCAGGCAGCATGCACTCCTCCTCCGGAGCTTCCATTTGGGCAAACTTAGGGGCCGCTTGGCACCGCCTGTGCCCGGGGAAGGTGCTCATATTCGGCTTCACTGTCACACAGCGTGCACTCCTCCTCCGGAGCTTCCATTTGGGCAAACTTAGGGGCCGCTTGGCACCGTCTGTGCCCGGGGAAGGTGCTCATATTCGGGCCAAGTGTGACACACGCCCGCACTCCTCCTCCGGAGCTTCCATGAGGGTAGACTTAGGGGCCGCTTGGCACCGTCTGTGCCCGGGGAAGGTGCTCATATTCGGGCCAAGTGTGACACACGCCCGCACTCCTCCTCCGGAGCTTCCATAAGGGCAAACTTAGGGGCCGCTTGGCACCGTCTGTGCCCGGGGAAGGTGCTCCTATTCGGCTTCACTGTCACACAGCATGCACTCCTCCTCCGGAGCTTCCATAAGGGCAAACTTAGGGGCCGCTTGGCACCGTCTGTGCCCGGGGAAGGTGCTCCTATTCGGCTTCACTGTCACACAGCATGCACTCCTCCTCCGGAGCTTCCATAAGGGCAAACTTAGGGGCCGCTTGGCACCGTCTGTGCCCGGGGAAGGTGCTCCTATTCGGCTTCACTGTCACACAGCATGCACTCCTCCTCCGGAGCTTCCATGAGGGTAGACTTAGGGGCCACTTGGCACCGCCTGTGCCCGGGGAAGGTGCTCATATTCGGCTTCACTGTCCGGAGCTTCCATTAGGGCAAACTTAGGGGCCACTTGGCACCGCCTGTGCCCGGGGAAGGTGCTCCTCTCCGGGCTAAGTGTGACACACGCCCGCACTCCTCCTCCGGAGCTTCCATTAGGGCAAACTTAGGGGCCGCTTGGCACCGCCTGTGCCCGGGGAAGGTGCTCATATTCGGCTTCACTGTCAGGCAGCATGCACTCCTCCTCCGGAGCTTCCATTTGGGCAAACTTAGGGGCCGCTTGGCACCGTCTGTGCCCGGGGAAGGTGCTCCTATTCGGGCCAAGTGTGACACACGCCCGCACTCCTCCTCCGGAGCTTCCATTAGGGCAAACTTAGGGGCCGCTTGGCACCGCCTGTGCACGGGGAAGGTGCTCCTATTCGGCTTCACTGTCACACAGCATGCACTCCTCCTCCGGAGCTTCCATAAGGGCAAACTTAGGGGCCGCTTGGCACCGTCTGTGCCCGGGGAAGGTGCTCCTATTCGGGCCAAGTGTGACACACGCCCGCACTCCTCCTCCGGAGCTTCCATAAGGGTAGACTTAGGGGCCGCTTGGCACCGCCTGTGCCCGGGGAAGGTGCTCATATTCGGCTTCACTGTCACACAGCGTGCACTCCTCCTCCGGAGCTTCCATTTGGGCAAACTTAGGGGCCGCTTGGCACCGTCTGTGCCCGGGGAAGGTGCTCATATTCGGGCCAAGTGTGACACACGCCCGCACTCCTCCTCCGGAGCTTCCATGAGGGTAGACTTAGGGGCCGCTTGGCACCGCCTGTGCCCGGGGAAGGTGCTCATAGTCGGCTTCACTGTCAGGCAGCATGCACTCCTCCTCCGGAGCTTCCATTTGGGCAAACTTAGGGGCCGCTTGGCACCGTCTGTGCCCGGGGAAGGTGCTCATATTCGGGCCAAGTGTGACACACGCCCGCACTCCTCCTCCGGAGCTTCCATTTGGGCAAACTTAGGGGCCGCTTGGCACCGCCTGTGCCCGGGGAAGGTGCTCATATTCGGGCCAAGTGTGACACACGCCCGCACTCCTCCTCCGGAGCTTCCATTTGGGCAAACTTAGGGGCCGCTTGGCACCGCCTGTGCCCGGGGAAGGTGCTCATATTCGGGCCAAGTGTGACACACGCCCGCACTCCTCCTCCGGAGCTTCCATAAGGGCAAACTTAGGGGCCGCTTGGCACCGTCTGTGCCCGGGGAAGGTGCTCCTCTCCGGGCTAAGTGTGACACACGCCCGCACTCCTCCCCCGGAGCTTCCATTAGGGCAAACTTAGGGGCCGCTTGGCACCGCCTGTGCCCGGGGAAGGTGCTCATATTCGGCTTCACTGTCAGGCAGCATGCACTCATCCTCCGGAGCTTCCATAAGGGCAAACTTAGGGGCCGCTTGGCACCGCCTGTGCCCGGGGAAGGTGCTCCTCTCCGGGCTAAGTGTGACACACGCCCGCACTCCTCCCCCGGAGCTTCCATTAGGGCAAACTTAGGGGCCGCTTGGCACCGCCTGTGCCCGGGGAAGGTGCTCATATTCGGCTTCACTGTCAGGCAGCATGCACTCCTCCTCCGGAGCTTCCATTTGGGCAAACTTAGGGGCCGCTTGGCACCGCCTGTGCCCGGGGAAGGTGCTCCTATTCGGGCCATGTGTGACACACGCCCGCACTCCTCCTCCGGAGCTTCCATGAGGGCAAACTTAGGGGCCGCTTGGCACCGTCTGTGCCCGGGGAAGGTGCTCATATTCGGCTTCACTGTCAGGCAGCATGCACTCCTCCTCCGGAGCTTCCATTTGGGCAAACTTAGGGGCCGCTTGGCACCGCCTGTGCCCGGGGAAGGTGCTCATATTCGGCTTCACTGTCACACAGCGTGCACTCCTCCTCCGGAGCTTCCATTTGGGCAAACTTAGGGGCCGCTTGGCACCGTCTGTGCCCGGGGAAGGTGCTCATATTCGGGCCAAGTGTGACACACGCCCGCACTCCTCCTCCGGAGCTTCCATGAGGGTAGACTTAGGGGCCGCTTGGCACCGTCTGTGCCCGGGGAAGGTGCTCATATTCGGGCCAAGTGTGACACACGCCCGCACTCCTCCTCCGGAGCTTCCATAAGGGCAAACTTAGGGGCCGCTTGGCACCGTCTGTGCCCGGGGAAGGTGCTCCTATTCGGCTTCACTGTCAGGCAGCATGCACTCCTCCTCCGGAGCTTCCATAAGGGTAGACTTAGGGGCCGCTTGGCACGGCCTGTGCCCGGGGAAGGTCCTCATATTCGGGCCAAGTGTGACACACGCCCGCCCTCCTCCTCCGGAGTTTCCATGAGGGTAAACTTAGGGGCCGCTTGGCACCGCCTGTGCCCGGGGAAGGTGCTCATATTCGGGCCAAGTGTGACACACGCCCGCACTCCTCCTCCGGAGCTTCCATTTGGGCAAACTTAGGGGCCGCTTGGCACCGCCTGTGCCCGGGGAAGGTGCTCATATTCGGCTTCACTGTCAGGCAGCATGCACTCCTCCTCCGGAGCTTCCATTTGGGCAAACTTAGGGGCCGCTTGGCACCGTCTGTGCCCGGGGAAGGTGCTCCTATTCGGCTTCACTGTCATGCAGCATGCACTCCTCCTCCGGAGCTTCCATTTGGGCAAACTTAGGGGCCGCTTGGCACCGTCTGTGCCCGGGGAAGGTGCTCATATTCGGCTTCACTGTCAGGCAGCATGCACTCCTCCTCCGGAGCTTCCATTTGGGCAAACTTAGGGGCCGCTTGGCACCGTCTGTGCCCGGGGAAGGTGCTCCTATTCGGGCCAAGTGTGACACACGCCCGCACTCCTCCTCCGGAGCTTCCATTAGGGCAAACTTAGGGGCCGCTTGGCACCGCCTGTGCACGGGGAAGGTGCTCCTATTCGGCTTCACTGTCACACAGCATGCACTCCTCCTCCGGAGCTTCCATAAGGGCAAACTTAGGGGCCGCTTGGCACCGTCTGTGCCCGGGGAAGGTGCTCCTATTCGGGCCAAGTGTGACACACGCCCGCACTCCTCCTCCGGAGCTTCCATAAGGGTAGACTTAGGGGCCGCTTGGCACCGTCTGTGCCCGGGGAAGGTGCTCCTATTCGGCTTCACTGTCACACAGCATGCACTCCTCCTCCGGAGCTTCCATAAGGGCAAACTTAGGGGCCGCTTGGCACCGTCTGTGCCCGGGGAAGGTGCTCCTATTCGGCTTCACTGTCAGGCAGCATGCACTCCTCCTCCGGAGCTTCCATAAGGGTAGACTTAGGGGCCGCTTGGCACGGCCTGTGCCCGGGGAAGGTCCTCATATTCGGGCCAAGTGTGACACACGCCCGCCCTCCTCCTCCGGAGTTTCCATGAGGGTAAACTTAGGGGCCGCTTGGCACCGCCTGTGCCCGGGGAAGGTGCTCATATTCGGGCCAAGTGTGACACACGCCCGCACTCCTCCTCCGGAGCTTCCATTTGGGCAAACTTAGGGGCCGCTTGGCACCGCCTGTGCCCGGGGAAGGTGCTCATATTCGGCTTCACTGTCAGGCAGCATGCACTCCTCCTCCGGAGCTTCCATTTGGGCAAACTTAGGGGCCGCTTGGCACCGCCTGTGCCCGGGGAAGGTGCTCATATTCGGCTTCACTGTCAGGCAGCATGCACTCCTCCTCCGGAGCTTCCATTAGGGCAAACTTAGGGGCCGCTTGGCACCGTCTGTGCCCGGGGAAGGTGCTCCTATTCGGCTTCACTGTCATGCAGCATGCACTCCTCCTCCGGAGCTTCCATTTGGGCAAACTTAGGGGCCGCTTGGCACCGTCTGTGCCCGGGGAAGGTGCTCATATTCGGCTTCACTGTCAGGCAGCATGCACTCCTCCTCCGGAGCTTCCATTTGGGCAAACTTAGGGGCCGCTTGGCACCGCCTGTGCCCGGGGAAGGTGCTCATATTCGGCTTCACTGTCACACAGCGTGCACTCCTCCTCCGGAGCTTCCATTTGGGCAAACTTAGGGGCCGCTTGGCACCGTCTGTGCCCGGGGAAGGTGCTCATATTCGGGCCAAGTGTGACACACGCCCGCACTCCTCCTCCGGAGCTTCCATGAGGGTAGACTTAGGGGCCGCTTGGCACCGTCTGTGCCCGGGGAAGGTGCTCATATTCGGGCCAAGTGTGACACACGCCCGCACTCCTCCTCCGGAGCTTCCATAAGGGCAAACTTAGGGGCCGCTTGGCACCGTCTGTGCCCGGGGAAGGTGCTCCTATTCGGCTTCACTGTCACACAGCATGCACTCCTCCTCCGGAGCTTCCATAAGGGCAAACTTAGGGGCCGCTTGGCACCGTCTGTGCCCGGGGAAGGTGCTCCTATTCGGCTTCACTGTCACACAGCATGCACTCCTCCTCCGGAGCTTCCATAAGGGCAAACTTAGGGGCCGCTTGGCACCGTCTGTGCCCGGGGAAGGTGCTCCTATTCGGCTTCACTGTCACACAGCATGCACTCCTCCTCCGGAGCTTCCATGAGGGTAGACTTAGGGGCCACTTGGCACCGCCTGTGCCCGGGGAAGGTGCTCATATTCGGCTTCACTGTCCGGAGCTTCCATTAGGGCAAACTTAGGGGCCACTTGGCACCGCCTGTGCCCGGGGAAGGTGCTCCTCTCCGGGCTAAGTGTGACACACGCCCGCACTCCTCCTCCGGAGCTTCCATTAGGGCAAACTTAGGGGCCGCTTGGCACCGCCTGTGCCCGGGGAAGGTGCTCATATTCGGC
>NW_028283722.1:267500-272500 GCF_059441095.1 Idiotropiscis lumnitzeri | reverse complement strand
TTCCATGGTCGGACACCATTGTTCGCAAGTTGCCCGCTGGAATGGGCACATAGAAGAAATTTCGAGGATAACATCCACCAGAGCGCCAGGGCGGCCGTTATTGCAGTATGCGTCCGCCTGGCAGCTCTCTTCCGCGGGAACCATTGGGCAATTTCTTTCACGGAGGTGGACATAGAAGAATTTTTGTTTCTAAAAACGTGGTTCCTAAAAATGTGCCCCAGGTGTTTTGGAAAACCCGGGTAAACCTGGGAAGTAGGCAAATGACCCTCTGACTAGGGGGAAAAACGTTTGCCTACTGCAGCGCCCCTAATGCAATTCGGCGGAACTGCAACGCCCCTGGTCGCCTAAACGCTACCCCTGGTCGCCTAAACCTCACCCCTGGTCGCCTAAACCTCACCCCTGGTCGCCTAAACCTCACCCCTGGTCGCCTAAAAGTCACCCCTGGTCGCCTAAATTGTCAACCCCTGGTCACCTAAATTGTCAACCCCTGGTCGCCTAAAGGGGACTTAGAAGAAATGAGGGGGCAAATTCCCCCGGAGCTCCGTGCCTGAGGGCGGGCTGTGAGCCGCGCCGCGTCCGCCAACAGCCTTCAGTGGTCGGATACAATGTTTGAAAGGTCCCCGCTGGAAAGGGGACTTAGAAGAAATGAGGCAAATTTCCCCGGAGCTCCGTGCCTGAGGGCGGGCTGTGAGCCGCGCCGCGTCCGCCAACAGCCTTCAGTGGTCGGATACAATGTTTGAAAGTTCCCCGCTGGAAAGGGGACTTAGAAGAAATGAGGCAAATTTCCCCGGAGCTCCGTGCCTGAGGGCGGGCTGTGAGCCGCGCCGCGTCCGCCAACAGCCTTCCTTTGGTCGGATACAATGTTTGAAAGGTCCCCGCTGGAAAGGGGACTTAGAAGAAATGAGGCAAATTTCCCCGGAGCTCCGTGCCTGAGGGCGGGCTGTGAGCCGCGCCGCGCCCGCCAACAGCCTTCAGTGGTCGGATACAATGTTTGAAAGGTCCCCGCTGGAAAGGGGACTTAGAAGAAATGAGGCAAATTTCCCCGGAGCTCCGTGCCTGAGGGCGGGCTGTGAGCATCGCCGCGCCCGCCAACAGCCTTCAGTGGTCGGATACAATGTTTGAAAGTTCCCCGCTGGAAAGGGGACTTAGAAGAAATGAGGCAAATTTCCCCGGAGCTCCGTGCCTGAGGGCGGGCTGTGAGCCGCGCCGCGCCCGCCAACAGCCTTCCACGGTCGGATACAATGTTTCAAAGTTCCCCGCTGGAAAGGGGACTTAGAAGAATTGAGTAAAATTCACCCGGAGCTCCGTGCCCGAGGGCCGGCTATGAGCCGCGCCGTGCCCGCCAACAGCCTTCCACGGTCGGATACAATGTTTCAAAGTTCCCCGCTGGAAAGGGGACTTAGAAGAAATTTGTAAAAATTCATCCGGAGCTCCGTGCCCGAGGGCCGGCTATGAGCCGCGCCGTGCCCGCCAACAGCCTTCCACGGTCGGATACAATGTTTCAAAGTTCCCCGCTGGAAAGGGGACTTAGAAGAAATTTGTAAAAATTCACCCGGAGCTCCGTGCCCGAGGGCCGGCTATGAGCCGCGCCGTGCCCGCCAACAGCCTTCCACGGTCGGATACAATGTTTCAAAGTTCCCCGCTGGAAAGGGGACTTAGAAGAAATTAGGCAACTTTCCCCGGAGCTCCATGCCTGAGTGCGGGCTGTTTGCCGCGCCGTGCCCGCCAACAGCCTTCAGTGGTCGGATACAATGTTTCAAAGTTCCCCGCTGGAAAGGGGACTTAGAAGAAATTATGAATATTTTTGTTTCTAAAAACGTGATCCCTGAAAATGTGCCCCAGGTGTTTTGGAAAACCCGGGTAAACCTGGGAAGTAGGCAAATGACCCTCTGACTAGGGGGGAAGAACGTTTGCCTACTGCAGCGCCCCTAATGCAATTCGGCGGAACTGCAACGCCCCTGGTCGCCTAAACGCTACCCCTGGTCGCCTAAAAGCTACCCCTGGTCGCCTAAAAGCTACCCCTGGTCGCCTAAACGCTACCCCTGGTCGCCTAAACGCTACCCCTGGTCGCCTAAACGCTACCCCTGGTCACCTAAACGCTACCCCTGGTCGCCTAAACGCTTCCCCTGGTCACCTAAACGCTACCCCTGGTCGCCTAAACGCTTCCCCTGGTCACCTAAACGCTACCCCTGGTCGCCTAAACGCTACCCCTGGTCGCCTAACTGACCCCTCGTGTGTGGGGATCAACGTTTGCCTACTAGGGCGTCCTCCGGCGGCCTCTCGGCAGTACTGCAGGCCCATTTTAGCCGAGCCCATTGAAATGAATGGGGGAATTTTATACGTTTTTGCCTTTTTTTTCCCCCCCTCGTTCTTTTTGTATTTATTCATTTATTTCAACTTTTACCGACTCAACCGCCCTCCGGCGTGCCCTCGGCGGTCCCGCAAGCCCAATTCGGCCGAGCCCATTGAAATGAATGGGGGAATTTTATACGTTTTTGCCTTTTTTTCCCCCCCTCGTTCTTTTTGTATTTATTCATTTATTTCAACTTTTACCGACTCAACCGCCCTCCGGCGTGCCCTCGGCGGTCCCGCAAGCCCAATTCGGCCGAGCCCATTGAAATGAATGGGGGAATTTTATACGTTTTTGCCTTTTTTTCCCCCCCTCGTTCTTTTTGTATTTATTCATTTATTTCAACTTTTACCGACTCAACCGCCCTCCGGCGTGCCCTCGGCGGTCCCGCAAGCCCAATTCGGCCGAGCCCATTGAAATGAATGGGGGAATTTTATACGTTTTTGCCTTTTTTTCCCCCCCTCGTTCTTTTTGTATTTATTCATTTATTTCAACTTTTACCGACTCAACCGCCCTCCGGCGTGCCCTCGGCGGTCCCGCAAGCCCAATTCGGCCGAGCCCATTGAAATGAATGGGGGAATTTTATACGTTTTTGCCTTTTTTTCCCCCCCCTCGTTCTTTTTGTATTTATTCATTTATTTCAACTTTTACCGACTCAACCGCCCTCCGGCGTGCCCTCGGCGGTCCCGCAAGCCCAATTCGGCCGAGCCCATTGAAATGAATGGGGGAATTTTATACGTTTTTGCCTTTTTCCCCCCCCCCTCGTTCTTTTTGTATTTATTCATTTATTTCAACTTTTACCGACTCAACCGCCCTCCGGCGTGCCCTCGGCGGTCCCGCAAGCCCAATTCGGCCGAGCCCATTGAAATGAATGGGGGAATTTTATACGTTTTTGCCTTTTTTTTCCCCCCCCTCGTCCTTTTTGTATTTATTCATTTATTTCAACTTTTACCGACTCAACCGCCCTCCGGCGTGCCCTCGGCGGTCCCGCAAGCCCAATTCGGCCGAGCCCATTGAAATGAATGGGGGAATTTTATACGTTTTTGCCTTTTTTTCCCCCCCTCGTTCTTTTTGTATTTATTCATTTATTTCAACTTTTACCGACTCAACCGCCCTCCGGCGTGCCCTCGGCGGTCCCGCAAGCCCAATTCGGCCGAGCCCATTGAAATGAATGGGGGAATTTTATACGTTTTTGCCTTTTTTTCCCCCCCCTCGTTCTTTTTGTATTTATTCATTTATTTCAACTTTTACCGACTCAACCGCCCTCCGGCGTGCCCTCGGCGGTCCCGCAAGCCCAATTCGGCCGAGCCCATTGAAATGAATGGGGGAATTTTATACGTTTTTGCCTTTTTCCCCCCCCCCTCGTTCTTTTTGTATTTATTCATTTATTTCAACTTTTACCGACTCAACCGCCCTCCGGCGTGCCCTCGGCGGTCCCGCAAGCCCAATTCGGCCGAGCCCATTGAAATGAATGGGGGAATTTTATACGTTTTTGCCTTTTTTTCCCCCCCCTCGTCCTTTTTGTATTTATTCATTTATTTCAACTTTTACCGACTCAACCGCCCTCCGGCGTGCCCTCGGCGGTCCCGCAAGCCCAATTCGGCCGAGCCCATTGAAATGAATGGGGGAATTTTATACGTTTTTGCCTTTTTTTTTCCCCCCCTCGTCCTTTTTGTATTTATTCATTTATTTCAACTTTTACCGACTCAACCGCCCTCCGGCGTGCCCTCGGCGGTCCCGCAAGCCCAATTCGGCCGAGCCCATTGAAATGAATGGGGGAATTTTATACGTTTTTGCCTTTTTTTTTCCCCCCTCGTCCTTTTTGTATTTATTTACTTATTTCAACCTTTACCGACTTAGGGGCCGCTTTGCACCGCCTGTGCCCGGGGAAGGTGCTCCTATTCGGGCCAAGTGTGACACACGCCCGCCCTCCTCCTCCGGAGCTTCCATTAGGGTAGACTTAGGGGCCGCTTGGCACCGCCTGTGCCCGGGGAAGGTGCTCATATTCGGCTTCACTGTCAGGCAGCATGCACTCCTCCTCCGGAGCTTCCATTTGGGCAAACTTAGGGGCCGCTTGGCACCGCCCGTGCCCGGGGAAGGTGCTCCTATTCGGGCCAAGTGTGACACACGCCCGCACTCCTCCTCCGGAGCTTCCATTTGGGCAAACTTAGGGGCCGCTTGGCACCGCCTGTGCCCGGGGAAGGTGCTCATATTCGGCTTCACTGTCACACAGCATGCACTCCTCCTCCGGAGCTTCCATAAGGGCAAACTTAGGGGCCGCTTGGCACCGCCTGTGCCCGGGGAAGGTGCTCATATTCGGCTTCACTGTCACACAGCGTGCACTCCTCCTCCGGAGCTTCCATTTGGGCAAACTTAGGGGCCGCTTGGCACCGTCTGTGCCCGGGGAAGGTGCTCATATTCGGGCCAAGTGTGACACACGCCCGCACTCCTCCTCCGGAGCTTCCATTTGGGCAAACTTAGGGGCCGCTTGGCACCGCCTGTGCCCGGGGAAGGTGCTCCTATTCGGGCCAAGTGTGACACACGCCCGCCCTCCTCCTCCGGAGCTTCCATGAGGGTAAACTTAGGGGCCGCTTGGCACCGCCCGTGCCCGGGGAAGGTGCTCATATTCGGGCTAAGTGTGACAGACGCC
>NW_028283722.1:247500-257500 GCF_059441095.1 Idiotropiscis lumnitzeri | reverse complement strand
GCGTCCGGCGGTCTGTGTTTCTTGCATTGGAACCGGAGCTGAGCGGGGAGCCGGGCGCGGGGACCGGGCGGCGCCCGCGGGAGACGGCCTCCCGCGGGGTTACCCCCGGCGGCACCCCAGCCTCCCTCGTTGTTTTTTCTCTCTCATTTTTTTCGGACGTGGGCTACCGAAATTTCCGTTACCGATTCAGCCCCCGTGCGCGGTGAGGAAGTCGGCTGGGCCTCGGTATGTACTCGGTCCGTAGAGGCCGCGTTACCGCGTGGCGGTCAGTCGCGGGAGGGAGCCGGAGCCGCCCGCACGCCCGCGACCGCAACACGCACTCGGAGGCGGCGTCTTCTGACAGACGCCGGTAGGGTTTGAGAAACATGCTTTTTCGGAAAGGACCGCTCGGCTGACGCGGGCCTGGGCTCCCGCACCCCTCTCGTGGCGGGGCACCCGCGAGCGCGGCGGAACTCCCGTGTAGGACATCTCTGGGCCCGTGTGGCCGACGGGCACGCGACAGGGTCGTCTCGGTCTCGCGACGAAAGCGGTTTCGCGCTGGTTGGTGCGCTAGAGGTCGATCCGCAGGCCGAAGGAACCGTCCACCCGAACACCCCGGCGCGAGGCCGGGGCCGGCAGGGGCCCTCCGATGGCGGGTCATGCTTGCCAATCGGTCAGTGGTTGGTGTGGTGCAGTATATGTCAGGGTGTGGGTGCGAGATGGGCCGGGAGGACCGCTCCTCCTGCGTCGGACCCCGAGTCATAGGAAGTGCCGTTTTGTCACAACCCCAGGGGTGGGGTGGGTAACGGTAGGGAAGTGCCGGCCAACGCGCAGAGGTCGACCCGCAGGCCGAAGGAACCGTCCACCCGAACACCCCGGCGCGAGGCCGGGGCCGGCAGGGGCCCTCCGATGGCGGGTCATGATTGCCAATCGGTCAGTGGTTATGTGTGTGCTGCGGTGCCGGCCAACGCTCAGAGGTCGACCCGCAGGCCGAAGGAACCGTCCACCCGAACACCCCGGCGCGAGGCCGGGGCCGGCAGGGGCCCTCCGATGGCGGGTCATGATTGCCAATCGGTCAGTGGTTATGTGTGTGCTGCGGTGCCGGCCAACGCTCAGAGGTCGACCCGCAGGCCGAAGGAACCGTCCACCCGAACACCCCGGCGCGAGGCCGGGGCCGGCAGGGGCCCTCCGATGGCGGGTCATGATTGCCAATCGGTCAGTGGTTGTGTGTGCTGCGGTGGGGCCGGGAGGACCGCTCCTCCTGCGTCGGACCCGGGTCATGGGAAGTGCCGTGTGGCGGTGGTGGGGCCGGGAGGACCGCTCCTCCTGCGTCGGACCCGAGTCATAGGAAGTGCCGTGTGGCGGGGCCGGGAGGACCGCTCCTCCTGCGTCGGACCCGAGTCATAGGAAGTGCCGTGTGGCGGGGCCGGGAGGACCGCTCCTCCTGCGTCGGACCCGAGTCATAGGAAGTGCCGTGTGGCGGGGCCGGGAGGACCGCTCCTCCTGCGTCGGACCCGAGTCATAGGAAGTGCCGTGTTGCGCTGGTGGGGCCGTGCCCGCCAACAGCCTTCAGTGGTCGGATACCACGTTTGCAAGCTCCCCGCTGGAATGGGGACTTAGAAGAAATGAGGGGAAAATTCCCCCGGAGCTCCGTGCCTGAGGGCGGGCTGTGAGCCGCGCCGCGTCCGCCAACAGCCTTCCATGGTCGGACACCATTGTTCGCAAGTTGCCCGCTGGAATGGGCACATAGAAGAAATTTCGAGGATAACATCCACCAGAGCGCCAGGGCGGCCGTTATTGCAGTATGCGTCCGCCTGGCAGCTCTCTTCCGCGGGAACCATTGGGCAATTTCTTTCACGGAGGTGGACATAGAAGAATTTTTGTTTCTAAAAACGTGGTTCCTAAAAATGTGCCCCAGGTGTTTTGGAAAACCCGGGTAAACCTGGGAAGTAGGCAAATGACCCTCTGACTAGGGGTAAAAACGTTTGCCTACTGCAGCGCCCCTAATGCAATTCGGCGGAACTGCAACGCCCCTGGTCGCCTAAACGCTACCCCTGGTCGCCTAAACCTCACCCCTGGTCGCCTAAACCTCACCCCTGGTCGCCTAAACCTCACCCCTGGTCGCCTAAAAGTCACCCCTGGTCGCCTAAATTGTCAACCCCTGGTCACCTAAATTGTCAACCCCTGGTCGCCTAAAGGGGACTTAGAAGAAATGAGGGGGCAAATTCCCCCGGAGCTCCGTGCCTGAGGGCGGGCTGTGAGCCGCGCCGCGTCCGCCAACAGCCTTCAGTGGTCGGATACAATGTATGAAAGTTCCCCGCTGGAAAGGGGACTTAGAAGAAATGAGGCAAATTTCCCCGGAGCTCCGTGCCTGAGGGCGGGCTGTGAGCCGCGCCGCGCCCGCCAACAGCCTTCAGTGGTCGGATACAATGTTTGAAAGTTCCCCGCTGGAAAGGGGACTTAGAAGAAATGAGGCAAATTTCCCCGGAGCTCCGTGCCTGAGGGCGGGCTGTGAGCCGCGCCGCGCCCGCCAACAGCCTTCAGTGGTCGGATACAATGTTTGAAAGGTCCCCGCTGGAAAGGGGACTTAGAAGAAATGAGGCAAATTTCCCCGGAGCTCCGTGCCTGAGGGCGGGCTGTGAGCCGCGCCGCGTCCGCCAACAGCCTTCAGTGGTCGGATACAATGTTTCAAAGTTCCCCGCTGGAAAGGGGACTTAGAAGAAATTTGTAAAAATTCACCCGGAGCTCCGTGCCTGAGGGCCGGCTATGAGCCGCGCCGTGCCCGCCAACAGCCTTCCACGGTCGGATACAATGTTTCAAAGTTCCCCGCTGGAAAGGGGACTTAGAAGGAATTTGTCAAATTCACCCGGAGCTCCGTGCCTGAGGGCCGGCTATGAGCCGCGCCGTGCCCGCCAACAGCCTTCCACGGTCGGATACAATGTTTGAAAGTTCCCCGCTGGAAAGGGGACTTAGAAGAAATGAGGGGGAAATTCCCCCGGAGCTCCGTGCCTGAGGGCGGGCTGTGAGCCGCGCCGCGTCCGCCAACAGCCTTCAGTGGTCGGATACAATGTTTGAAAGGTCCCCGCTGGAAAGGGGACTTAGAAGAAATGAGGCAAATTTCCCCGGAGCTCCGTGCCTGAGTGCGGGCTGTGAGCCGCGCCGCGCCCGCCAACAGCCTTCAGTGGTCGGATACAATGTTTGAAAGTTCCCCGCTGGAAAGGGGACTTAGAAGAAATGAGGCAAATTTCCCCGGAGCTCCGTGCCTGAGGGCGGGCTGTGAGCCGCGCCGCGTCCGCCAACAGCCTTCAGTGGTCGGATACAATGTTTGAAAGGTCCCCGCTGGAAAGGGGACTTAGAAGAAATGAGGCAAATTTCCCCGGAGCTCCGTGCCTGAGGGCGGGCTGTGAGCCGCGCCGCGCCCGCCAACAGCCTTCAGTGGTCGGATACAATGTTTGAAAGTTCCCCGCTGGAAAGGGGACTTAGAAGAAATGAGGCAAATTTCCCCGGAGCTCCGTGCCTGAGTGCGGGCTGTGAGCCGCGCCGCGTCCGCCAACAGCCTTCCTTTGGTCGGATACAATGTTTGAAAGGTCCCCGCTGGAAAGGGGACTTAGAAGAATTGAGTAAAATTCACCCGGAGCTCCGTGCCCGAGGGCCGGCTATGAGCCGCGCCGTGCCCGCCAACAGCCTTCCACGGTCGGATACAATGTTTCAAAGTTCCCCGCTGGAAAGGGGACTTAGAAGAAATTTGTAAAATTCACCCGGAGCTCCGTGCCCGAGGGCCGGCTATGAGCCGCGCCGCGCCCGCCAACAGCCTTCCTTTGGTCGGATACAATGTTTCAAAGTTCCCCGCTGGAAAGGGGACTTAGAAGAAATTTGTAAAATTCACCCGGAGCTCCGTGCCCGAGGGCCGGCTATGAGCCGCGCCGTGCCCGCCAACAGCCTTCCACGGTCGGATACAATGTTTCAAAGTTCCCCGCTGGAAAGGGGACTTAGAAGAAATTTGTAAAAATTCACCCGGAGCTCCGTGCCCGAGGGCCGGCTATGAGCCCCGCCGTGCCCGCCAACAGCCTTCCACGGTCGGATACAATGTTTCAAAGTTCCCCGCTGGAAAGGGGACTTAGAAGAAATTTGTAAAAATTCACCCCGAGCTCCGTGCCCGAGGGCCGGCTATGAGCCCCGCCGTGCCCGCCAACAGCCTTCCACGGTCGGATACAATGTTTCAAAGTTCCCCGCTGGAAAGGGGACTTAGAAGAAATTTGTAAAAATTCACCCGGAGCTCCGTGCCCGAGGGCCGGCTATGAGCCCCGCCGTGCCCGCCAACAGCCTTCCACGGTCGGATACAATGTTTCAAAGTTCCCCGCTGGAAAGGGGACTTAGAAGAAATTTGTGAAAATTCACCCGGAGCTCCGTGCCTGAGGGCCGGCTATGAGCCGCGCCGCGCCCGCCAACAGCCTTCCACGGTCGGATACAATGTTTCAAAGTTCCCCGCTGGAAAGGGGACTTAGAAGAAATTTGTGAAAATTCACCCGGAGCTCCGTGCCCGAGGGCCGGCTATGAGCCGCGCCGTGCCCGCCAACAGCCTTCCACGGTCGGATACAATGTTTCAAAGTTCCCCGCTGGAAAGGGGACTTAGAAGAAATTTGTAAAAATTCATCCGGAGCTCCGTGCCCGAGGGCCGGCTATGAGCCGCGCCGCGCCCGCCAACAGCCTTCCACGGTCGGATACAATGTTTCAAAGTTCCCCGCTGGAAAGGGGACTTAGAAGAAATTTGTAAAAATTCACCCGGAGCTCCGTGCCCGAGGGCCGGCTATGAGCCGCGCCGTGCCCGCCAACAGCCTTCCACGGTCGGATACAATGTTTCAAAGTTCCCCGCTGGAAAGGGGACTTAGAAGAAATTTGTGAAAATTCACCCGGAGCTCCGTGCCCGAGGGCCGGCTATGAGCCGCGCCGTGCCCGCCAACAGCCTTCCACGGTCGGATACAATGTTTCAAAGTTCCCCGCTGGAAAGGGGACTTAGAAGAAATTAGGCAACTTTCCCCGGAGCTCCATGCCTGAGTGCGGGCTGTTTGCCGCGCCGTGCCCGCCAACAGCCTTCAGTGGTCGGATACAATGTTTCAAAGTTCCCCGCTGGAAAGGGGACTTAGAAGAAATTATGAATATTTTTGTTTCTAAAAACGTGATCCCTGAAAATGTGCCCCAGGTGTTTTGGAAAACCCGGGTAAACCTGGGAAGTAGGCAAATGACCCTCTGACTAGGGGGGATGAACGTTTGCCTACTGCAGCGCCCCTAATGCAATTCGGCGGAACTGCAACGCCCCTGGTCGCCTAAACGCTACCCCTGGTCGCCTAAAAGCTACCCCTGGTCGCCTAAAAGCTACCCCTGGTCGCCTAAACGCTACCCCTGGTCGCCTAAACGCTACCCCTGGTCGCCTAAACGCTACCCCTGGTCACCTAAACGCTACCCCTGGTCGCCTAAACGCTTCCCCTGGTCACCTAAACGCTACCCCTGGTCGCCTAAACGCTACCCCTGGTCGCCTAACTGACCCCTCGTGTGTGGGGATCAACGTTTGCCTACTAGGGCGTCCTCCGGCGGCCTCTCGGCAGTACTGCAGGCCCATTTTAGCCGAGCCCATTGAAATGAATGGGGGAATTTTATACGTTTTTGCCTTTTTTTCCCCCCCTCGTTCTTTTTGTATTTATTCATTTATTTCAACTTTTACCGACTCAACCGCCCTCCGGCGTGCCCTCGGCGGTCCCGCAAGCCCAATTCGGCCGAGCCCATTGAAATGAATGGGGGAATTTTATACGTTTTTGCCTTTTTTCCCCCCCCCTCGTTCTTTTTGTATTTATTCATTTATTTCAACTTTTACCGACTCAACCGCCCTCCGGCGTGCCCTCGGCGGTCCCGCAAGCCCAATTCGGCCGAGCCCATTGAAATGAATGGGGGAATTTTATACGTTTTTGCCTTTTTTTTCCCCCCCTCGTTCTTTTTGTATTTATTCATTTATTTCAACTTTTACCGACTCAACCGCCCTCCGGCGTGCCCTCGGCGGTCCCGCAAGCCCAATTCGGCCGAGCCCATTGAAATGAATGGGGGAATTTTATACGTTTTTGCCTTTTTTTTCCCCCCCTCGTTCTTTTTGTATTTATTCATTTATTTCAACTTTTACCGACTCAACCGCCCTCCGGCGTGCCCTCGGCGGTCCCGCAAGCCCAATTCGGCCGAGCCCATTGAAATGAATGGGGGAATTTTATACGTTTTTGCCTTTTTTCCCCCCCCTCGTTCTTTTTGTATTTATTCATTTATTTCAACTTTTACCGACTCAACCGCCCTCCGGCGTGCCCTCGGCGGTCCCGCAAGCCCAATTCGGCCGAGCCCATTGAAATGAATGGGGGAATTTTATACGTTTTTGCCTTTTTTTTCCCCCCCTCGTTCTTTTTGTATTTATTCATTTATTTCAACTTTTACCGACTCAACCGCCCTCCGGCGTGCCCTCGGCGGTCCCGCAAGCCCAATTCGGCCGAGCCCATTGAAATGAATGGGGGAATTTTATACGTTTTTGCCTTTTTTTTCCCCCCCTCGTCCTTTTTGTATTTATTCATTTATTTCAACTTTTACCGACTCAACCGCCCTCCGGCGTGCCCTCGGCGGTCCCGCAAGCCCAATTCGGCCGAGCCCATTGAAATGAATGGGGGAATTTTATACGTTTTTGCCTTATTTCCCCCCCCCTCGTCCTTTTTGTATTTATTCATTTATTTCAACTTTTACCGACTCAACCGCCCTCCGGCGTGCCCTCGGCGGTCCCGCAAGCCCAATTCGGCCGAGCCCATTGAAATGAATGGGGGAATTTTATACGTTTTTGCCTTATTTCCCCCCCCCCTCGTCCTTTTTGTATTTATTCATTTATTTCAACTTTTACCGACTCAACCGCCCTCCGGCGTGCCCTCGGCGGTCCCGCAAGCCCAATTCGGCCGAGCCCATTGAAATGAATGGGGGAATTTTATACGTTTTTGCCTTTTTTCCCCCCCCCTCGTTCTTTTTGTATTTATTCATTTATTTCAACTTTTACCGACTCAACCGCCCTCCGGCGTGCCCTCGGCGGTCCCGCAAGCCCAATTCGGCCGAGCCCATTGAAATGAATGGGGGAATTTTATACGTTTTTGCCTTTTTTTTCCCCCCCTCGTTCTTTTTGTATTTATTCATTTATTTCAACTTTTACCGACTCAACCGCCCTCCGGCGTGCCCTCGGCGGTCCCGCAAGCCCAATTCGGCCGAGCCCATTGAAATGAATGGGGGAATTTTATACGTTTTTGCCTTTTTTTTCCCCCCCTCGTCCTTTTTGTATTTATTCATTTATTTCAACTTTTACCGACTCAACCGCCCTCCGGCGTGCCCTCGGCGGTCCCGCAAGCCCAATTCGGCCGAGCCCATTGAAATGAATGGGGGAATTTTATACGTTTTTGCCTTATTTCCCCCCCCCTCGTCCTTTTTGTATTTATTCATTTATTTCAACTTTTACCGACTCAACCGCCCTCCGGCGTGCCCTCGGCGGTCCCGCAAGCCCAATTCGGCCGAGCCCATTGAAATGAATGGGGGAATTTTATACGTTTTTGCCTTTTTTTTCCCCCCCTCGTTCTTTTTGTATTTATTCATTTATTTCAACTTTTACCGACTCAACCGCCCTCCGGCGTGCCCTCGGCGGTCCCGCAAGCCCAATTCGGCCGAGCCCATTGAAATGAATGGGGGAATTTTATACGTTTTTGCCTTTTTTTTCCCCCCCTCGTCCTTTTTGTATTTATTCATTTATTTCAACTTTTACCGACTCAACCGCCCTCCGGCGTGCCCTCGGCGGTCCCGCAAGCCCAATTCG
The DNA here is from genome assembly GCF_059441095.1 of Idiotropiscis lumnitzeri. Classification (NCBI taxonomy): domain Eukaryota; kingdom Metazoa; phylum Chordata; class Actinopteri; order Syngnathiformes; family Syngnathidae; genus Idiotropiscis; species Idiotropiscis lumnitzeri. The sequence continues at coordinate 249,651 of NW_028283722.1, read as the reverse complement.
GCCGAGCCCATTGAAATGAATGGGGGAATTTTATACGTTTTTGCCTTATTTCCCCCCCCCTCGTCCTTTTTGTATTTATTCATTTATTTCAACTTTTACCGACTCAACCGCCCTCCGGCGTGCCCTCGGCGGTCCCGCAAGCCCAATTCGGCCGAGCCCATTGAAATGAATGGGGGAATTTTATACGTTTTTGCCTTATTCCCCCCCCCCCTCGTCCTTTTTGTATTTATTCATTTATTTCAACTTTTACCGACTCAACCGCCCTCCGGCGTGCCCTCGGCGGTCCCGCAAGCCCAATTCGGCCGAGCCCATTGAAATGAATGGGGGAATTTTATACGTTTTTGCCTTTTTTTCCCCCCCCTCGTCCTTTTTGTATTTATTTACTTATTTCAACCTTTACCGACTTAGGGGCCGCTTTGCACCGCCTGTGCCCGGGGAAGGTGCTCCTATTCGGGCCAAGTGTGACACACGCCCGCACTCCTCCTCCGGAGCTTCCATTTGGGCAAACTTAGGGGCCGCTTGGCACCGCCTGTGCCCGGGGAAGGTGCTCATATTCGGGCCAAGTGTGACACACGCCCGCACTCCTCCTCCGGAGCTTCCATTTGGGCAAACTTAGGGGCCGCTTGGCACCGCCTGTGCCCGGGGAAGGTGCTCATATTCGGCTTCACTGTCAGGCAGCATGCACTCCTCCTCCGGAGCTTCCATTTGGGCAAACTTAGGGGCCGCTTGGCACCGCCTGTGCCCGGGGAAGGTGCTCCTATTCGGGCCAAGTGTGACACACGCCCGCCCTCCTCCTCCGGAGCTTCCATGAGGGTAGACTTAGGGGCCGCTTGGCACCTCCCGTGCCCGGGGAAGGTGCTCATATTCGGCTTCACTGTCACACAGCATGCACTCCTCCTCCGGAGCTTCCATAAGGGCAAACTTAGGGGCCGCTTGGCACCGCCCGTGCCCGGGGAAGGTGCTCATATTCGGGCCAAGTGTGACACACGCCCGCACTCCTCCTCCGGAGCTTCCATTTGGGCAAACTTAGGGGCCGCTTGGCACCGCCCGTGCCCGGGGAAGGTGCTCCTATTCGGGCCAAGTGTGACACACGCCCGCACTCCTCCTCCGGAGCTTCCATAAGGGCAAACTTAGGGGCCGCTTGGCACCGTCTGTGCCCGGGGAAGGTGCTCCTATTCGGGCCAAGTGTGACACACGCCCGCACTCCTCCTCCGGAGCTTCCATTAGGGCAAACTTAGGGGCCGCTTGGCACCGTCTGTGCCCGGGGAAGGTGCTCCTCTCCGGGCCAAGTGTGACACACGCCCGCACTCCTCCTCCGGAGCTTCCATTAGGGTAGACTTAGGGGCCGCTTGGCACGGCCTGTGCCCGGGGAAGGTGCTCCTATTCGGCTTCACTGTCAGGCAGCATGCACTCCTCCTCCGGAGCTTCCATAAGGGCAAACTTAGGGGCCGCTTGGCACCGCCTGTGCCCGGGGAAGGTGCTCATATTCGGCTTCACTGTCAGGCAGCATGCACTCCTCCTCCGGAGCTTCCATTAGGGCAAACTTAGGGGCCGCTTGGCACCGTCTGTGCCCGGGGAAGGTGCTCCTATTCGGCTTCACTGTCATGCAGCATGCACTCCTCCTCCGGAGCTTCCATTTGGGCAAACTTAGGGGCCGCTTGGCACCGTCTGTGCCCGGGGAAGGTGCTCATATTCGGCTTCACTGTCAGGCAGCATGCACTCCTCCTCCGGAGCTTCCATTTGGGCAAACTTAGGGGCCGCTTGGCACCGCCTGTGCCCGGGGAAGGTGCTCATATTCGGCTTCACTGTCATGCAGCATGCACTCCTCCACCGGAGCTTCCATAAGGGCAAACTTAGGGGCCGCTTGGCACCGCCTGTGCCCGGGGAAGGTGCTCCTATTCGGGCCAAGTGTGACACACGCCCGCACTCCTCCTCCGGAGCTTCCATGAGGGTAGACTTAGGGGCCGCTTGGCACCTCCCGTGCCCGGGGAAGGTGCTCATATTCGGGCTAAGTGTGACAGACGCCGGCCTATTACCCCCGGAGCGATGGAGCTGGGGGCGCTCGCTCCCCGCCCGTGCCCGGGGAAGGTGCTCCTCTCCGGCCTAAGTGTGGCAGACGCCGGCCTATTACCCCCAGAGCGATGGAGCTGG
>NW_028283722.1:222500-235000 GCF_059441095.1 Idiotropiscis lumnitzeri | reverse complement strand
CCAGCCTCCCTCGTTGTTTTTTCTCTCTCATTTTTTTCGGACGTGGGCTACCGAAATTTCCGTTACCGATTCAGCCCCCGTGCGCGGTGAGGAAGTCGGCTGGGCCTCGGTATGTACTCGGTCCGTAGAGGCCGCGTTACCGCGTGGCGGTCAGTCGCGGGAGGGAGCCGGAGCCGCCCGCACGCCCGCGACCGCAACACGCACTCGGAGGCGGCGTCTTCTGACAGACGCCGGTAGGGTTTGAGAAACATGCTTTTTCGGAAAGGACCGCTCGGCTGACGCGGGCCTGGGCTCCCGCACCCCTCTCGTGGCGGGGCACCCGCGAGCGCGGCGGAACTCCCGTGTAGGACATCTCTGGGCCCGTGTGGCCGACGGGCACGCGACAGGGTCGTCTCGGTCTCGCGACGAAAGCGGTTTCGCGCTGGTTGGTGCGCTAGAGGTCGATCCGCAGGCCGAAGGAACCGTCCACCCGAACACCCCGGCGCGAGGCCGGGGCCGGCAGGGGCCCTCCGATGGCGGGTCATGCTTGCCAATCGGTCAGTGGTTGGTGTGGTGCAGTATATGTCAGGGTGTGGGTGCGAGATGGGCCGGGAGGACCGCTCCTCCTGCGTCGGACCCCGAGTCATAGGAAGTGCCGTTTTGTCACAACCCCAGGGGTGGGGTGGGTAACGGTAGGGAAGTGCCGGCCAACGCGCAGAGGTCGACCCGCAGGCCGAAGGAACCGTCCACCCGAACACCCCGGCGCGAGGCCGGGGCCGGCAGGGGCCCTCCGATGGCGGGTCATGATTGCCAATCGGTCAGTGGTTATGTGTGTGCTGCGGTGCCGGCCAACGCTCAGAGGTCGACCCGCAGGCCGAAGGAACCGTCCACCCGAACACCCCGGCGCGAGGCCGGGGCCGGCAGGGGCCCTCCGATGGCGGGTCATGATTGCCAATCGGTCAGTGGTTGTGTGTGTGCTGCGGTGCCGGCCAACGCTCAGAGGTCGACCCGCAGGCCGAAGGAACCGTCCACCCGAACACCCCGGCGCGAGGCCGGGGCCGGCAGGGGCCCTCCGATGGCGGGTCATGATTGCCAATCGGTCAGTGGTTGTGTGTGCTGCGGTGCTGCGGTGCCGGCCAACGCTCAGAGGTCGACCCGCAGGCCGAAGGAACCGTCCACCCGAACACCCCGGCGCGAGGCCGGGGCCGGCAGGGGCCCTCCGATGGCGGGTCATGATTGCCAATCGGTCAGTGGTTGTGTGTGTTGCGGTGGGGCCGGGAGGACCGCTCCTCCTGCGTCGGACCCGGGTCATGGGAAGTGCCGTGTGGCGGTGGTGGGGCCGGGAGGACCGCTCCTCCTGCGTCGGACCCGAGTCATGGGAAGTGCCGTGTGGCGGGGCCGGGAGGACCGCTCCTCCTGCGTCGGACCCGAGTCATAGGAAGTGCCGTGTGGCGGGGCCGGGAGGACCGCTCCTCCTGCGTCGGACCCGAGTCATAGGAAGTGCCGTGTGGCGGGGCCGGGAGGACCGCTCCTCCTGCGTCGGACCCGAGTCATAGGAAGTGCCGTGTTGCGCTGGTGGGGCCGTGCCCGCCAACAGCCTTCAGTGGTCGGATACCACGTTTGCAAGCTCCCCGCTGGAATGGGGACTTAGAAGAAATGAGGGGAAAATTCCCCCGGAGCTCCGTGCCTGAGGGCGGGCTGTGAGCCGCGCCGCGTCCGCCAACAGCCTTCCATGGTCGGACACCATTGTTCGCAAGTTGCCCGCTGGAATGGGCACATAGAAGAAATTTCGAGGATAACATCCACCAGAGCGCCAGGGCGGCCGTTATTGCAGTATGCGTCCGCCTGGCAGCTCTCTTCCGCGGGAACCATTGGGCAATTTCTTTCACGGAGGTGGACATAGAAGAATTTTTGTTTCTAAAAACGTGGTTCCTAAAAATGTGCCCCAGGTGTTTTGGAAAACCCGGGTAAACCTGGGAAGTAGGCAAATGACCCTCTGACTAGGGGTAAAAACGTTTGCCTACTGCAGCGCCCCTAATGCAATTCGGCGGAACTGCAACGCCCCTGGTCGCCTAAACGCTACCCCTGGTCGCCTAAACCTCACCCCTGGTCGCCTAAACCTCACCCCTGGTCGCCTAAAAGTCACCCCTGGTCGCCTAAATTGTCAACCCCTGGTCACCTAAATTGTCAACCCCTGGTCGCCTAAAGGGGACTTAGAAGAAATGAGGGGGCAAATTCCCCCGGAGCTCCGTGCCTGAGGGCGGGCTGTGAGCCGCGCCGCGTCCGCCAACAGCCTTCAGTGGTCGGATACAATGTATGAAAGTTCCCCGCTGGAAAGGGGACTTAGAAGAAATGAGGCAAATTTCCCCGGAGCTCCGTGCCTGAGGGCGGGCTGTGAGCCGCGCCGCGCCCGCCAACAGCCTTCAGTGGTCGGATACAATGTTTGAAAGTTCCCCGCTGGAAAGGGGACTTAGAAGAAATGAGGCAAATTTCCCCGGAGCTCCGTGCCTGAGGGCGGGCTGTGAGCCGCGCCGCGCCCGCCAACAGCCTTCAGTGGTCGGATACAATGTTTGAAAGGTCCCCGCTGGAAAGGGGACTTAGAAGAAATGAGGCAAATTTCCCCGGAGCTCCGTGCCTGAGGGCGGGCTGTGAGCCGCGCCGCGTCCGCCAACAGCCTTCAGTGGTCGGATACAATGTTTCAAAGTTCCCCGCTGGAAAGGGGACTTAGAAGAAATTTGTAAAAATTCACCCGGAGCTCCGTGCCTGAGGGCCGGCTATGAGCCGCGCCGTGCCCGCCAACAGCCTTCCACGGTCGGATACAATGTTTCAAAGTTCCCCGCTGGAAAGGGGACTTAGAAGGAATTTGTCAAATTCACCCGGAGCTCCGTGCCTGAGGGCCGGCTATGAGCCGCGCCGTGCCCGCCAACAGCCTTCCACGGTCGGATACAATGTTTGAAAGTTCCCCGCTGGAAAGGGGACTTAGAAGAAATGAGGGGGAAATTCCCCCGGAGCTCCGTGCCTGAGGGCGGGCTGTGAGCCGCGCCGCGTCCGCCAACAGCCTTCAGTGGTCGGATACAATGTTTGAAAGTTCCCCGCTGGAAAGGGGACTTAGAAGAAATGAGGCAAATTTCCCCGGAGCTCCGTGCCTGAGGGCGGGCTGTGAGCCGCGCCGCGTCCGCCAACAGCCTTCAGTGGTCGGATACAATGTTTGAAAGGTCCCCGCTGGAAAGGGGACTTAGAAGAAATGAGGCAAATTTCCCCGGAGCTCCGTGCCTGAGGGCGGGCTGTGAGCCGCGCCGCGCCCGCCAACAGCCTTCAGTGGTCGGATACAATGTTTGAAAGTTCCCCGCTGGAAAGGGGACTTAGAAGAAATTTGTAAAAATTCACCCGGAGCTCCGTGCCCGAGGGCCGGCTATGAGCCCCGCCGTGCCCGCCAACAGCCTTCCACGGTCGGATACAATGTTTCAAAGTTCCCCGCTGGAAAGGGGACTTAGAAGAAATTTGTAAAAATTCACCCGGAGCTCCGTGCCCGAGGGCCGGCTATGAGCCCCGCCGTGCCCGCCAACAGCCTTCCACGGTCGGATACAATGTTTCAAAGTTCCCCGCTGGAAAGGGGACTTAGAAGAAATTTGTGAAAATTCACCCGGAGCTCCGTGCCTGAGGGCCGGCTATGAGCCGCGCCGTGCCCGCCAACAGCCTTCCACGGTCGGATACAATGTTTCAAAGTTCCCCGCTGGAAAGGGGACTTAGAAGAAATTTGTGAAAATTCACCCGGAGCTCCGTGCCTGAGGGCCGGCTATGAGCCGCGCCGTGCCCGCCAACAGCCTTCCACGGTCGGATACAATGTTTCAAAGTTCCCCGCTGGAAAGGGGACTTAGAAGAAATTTGTGAAAATTCACCCGGAGCTCCGTGCCCGAGGGCCGGCTATGAGCCGCGCCGTGCCCGCCAACAGCCTTCCACGGTCGGATACAATGTTTCAAAGTTCCCCGCTGGAAAGGGGACTTAGAAGAAATTTGTGAAAATTCACCCGGAGCTCCGTGCCTGAGGGCCGGCTATGAGCCGCGCCGTGCCCGCCAACAGCCTTCCACGGTCGGATACAATGTTTCAAAGTTCCCCGCTGGAAAGGGGACTTAGAAGAAATTTGTGAAAATTCACCCGGAGCTCCGTGCCCGAGGGCCGGCTATGAGCCGCGCCGTGCCCGCCAACAGCCTTCCACGGTCGGATACAATGTTTCAAAGTTCCCCGCTGGAAAGGGGACTTAGAGGAAATTTGTGAAAATTCACCCGGAGCTCCGTGCCTGAGGGCCGGCTATGAGCCGCGCCGTGCCCGCCAACAGCCTTCCACGGTCGGATACAATGTTTCAAAGTTCCCCGCTGGAAAGGGGACTTAGAAGAAATTTGTGAAAATTCACCCGGAGCTCCGTGCCCGAGGGCCGGCTATGAGCCGCGCCGTGCCCGCCAACAGCCTTCCACGGTCGGATACAATGTTTCAAAGTTCCCCGCTGGAAAGGGGACTTAGAAGAAATTTGTGAAAATTCACCCGGAGCTCCGTGCCTGAGGGCCGGCTATGAGCCGCGCCGTGCCCGCCAACAGCCTTCCACGGTCGGATACAATGTTTCAAAGTTCCCCGCTGGAAAGGGGACTTAGAAGAAATTTGTGAAAATTCACCCGGAGCTCCGTGCCCGAGGGCCGGCTATGAGCCGCGCCGTGCCCGCCAACAGCCTTCCACGGTCGGATACAATGTTTCAAAGTTCCCCGCTGGAAAGGGGACTTAGAAGAAATTTGTGAAAATTCACCCGGAGCTCCGTGCCTGAGGGCCGGCTATGAGCCGCGCCGTGCCCGCCAACAGCCTTCCACGGTCGGATACAATGTTTCAAAGTTCCCCGCTGGAAAGGGGACTTAGAAGAAATTTGTGAAAATTCACCCGGAGCTCCGTGCCCGAGGGCCGGCTATGAGCCGCGCCGTGCCCGCCAACAGCCTTCCACGGTCGGATACAATGTTTCAAAGTTCCCCGCTGGAAAGGGGACTTAGAAGGAATTTGTCAAATTCACCCGGAGCTCCGTGCCTGAGGGCCGGCTATGAGCCGCGCCGTGCCCGCCAACAGCCTTCCACGGTCGGATACAATGTTTGAAAGTTCCCCGCTGGAAAGGGGACTTAGAAGAAATGAGGGGGAAATTCCCCCGGAGCTCCGTGCCTGAGGGCGGGCTGTGAGCCGCGCCGCGTCCGCCAACAGCCTTCAGTGGTCGGATACAATGTTTGAAAGTTCCCCGCTGGAAAGGGGACTTAGAAGAAATGAGGCAAATTTCCCCGGAGCTCCGTGCCTGAGGGCGGGCTGTGAGCCGCGCCGCGTCCGCCAACAGCCTTCAGTGGTCGGATACAATGTTTGAAAGGTCCCCGCTGGAAAGGGGACTTAGAAGAAATGAGGCAAATTTCCCCGGAGCTCCGTGCCTGAGGGCGGGCTGTGAGCCGCGCCGCGCCCGCCAACAGCCTTCAGTGGTCGGATACAATGTTTGAAAGTTCCCCGCTGGAAAGGGGACTTAGAAGAAATTTGTAAAAATTCACCCGGAGCTCCGTGCCCGAGGGCCGGCTATGAGCCCCGCCGTGCCCGCCAACAGCCTTCCACGGTCGGATACAATGTTTCAAAGTTCCCCGCTGGAAAGGGGACTTAGAAGAAATTTGTAAAAATTCACCCGGAGCTCCGTGCCCGAGGGCCGGCTATGAGCCCCGCCGTGCCCGCCAACAGCCTTCCACGGTCGGATACAATGTTTCAAAGTTCCCCGCTGGAAAGGGGACTTAGAAGAAATTTGTGAAAATTCACCCGGAGCTCCGTGCCTGAGGGCCGGCTATGAGCCGCGCCGTGCCCGCCAACAGCCTTCCACGGTCGGATACAATGTTTCAAAGTTCCCCGCTGGAAAGGGGACTTAGAAGAAATTTGTGAAAATTCACCCGGAGCTCCGTGCCTGAGGGCCGGCTATGAGCCGCGCCGTGCCCGCCAACAGCCTTCCACGGTCGGATACAATGTTTCAAAGTTCCCCGCTGGAAAGGGGACTTAGAAGAAATTTGTGAAAATTCACCCGGAGCTCCGTGCCCGAGGGCCGGCTATGAGCCGCGCCGTGCCCGCCAACAGCCTTCCACGGTCGGATACAATGTTTCAAAGTTCCCCGCTGGAAAGGGGACTTAGAAGAAATTTGTGAAAATTCACCCGGAGCTCCGTGCCTGAGGGCCGGCTATGAGCCGCGCCGTGCCCGCCAACAGCCTTCCACGGTCGGATACAATGTTTCAAAGTTCCCCGCTGGAAAGGGGACTTAGAAGAAATTTGTGAAAATTCACCCGGAGCTCCGTGCCCGAGGGCCGGCTATGAGCCGCGCCGTGCCCGCCAACAGCCTTCCACGGTCGGATACAATGTTTCAAAGTTCCCCGCTGGAAAGGGGACTTAGAGGAAATTTGTGAAAATTCACCCGGAGCTCCGTGCCTGAGGGCCGGCTATGAGCCGCGCCGTGCCCGCCAACAGCCTTCCACGGTCGGATACAATGTTTCAAAGTTCCCCGCTGGAAAGGGGACTTAGAAGAAATTTGTGAAAATTCACCCGGAGCTCCGTGCCCGAGGGCCGGCTATGAGCCGCGCCGTGCCCGCCAACAGCCTTCCACGGTCGGATACAATGTTTCAAAGTTCCCCGCTGGAAAGGGGACTTAGAAGAAATTTGTGAAAATTCACCCGGAGCTCCGTGCCTGAGGGCCGGCTATGAGCCGCGCCGTGCCCGCCAACAGCCTTCCACGGTCGGATACAATGTTTCAAAGTTCCCCGCTGGAAAGGGGACTTAGAAGAAATTTGTGAAAATTCACCCGGAGCTCCGTGCCCGAGGGCCGGCTATGAGCCGCGCCGTGCCCGCCAACAGCCTTCCACGGTCGGATACAATGTTTCAAAGTTCCCCGCTGGAAAGGGGACTTAGAAGAAATTTGTGAAAATTCACCCGGAGCTCCGTGCCTGAGGGCCGGCTATGAGCCGCGCCGTGCCCGCCAACAGCCTTCCACGGTCGGATACAATGTTTCAAAGTTCCCCGCTGGAAAGGGGACTTAGAAGAAATTTGTGAAAATTCACCCGGAGCTCCGTGCCCGAGGGCCGGCTATGAGCCGCGCCGTGCCCGCCAACAGCCTTCCACGGTCGGATACAATGTTTCAAAGTTCCCCGCTGGAAAGGGGACTTAGAAGAAATTTGTGAAAATTCACCCGGAGCTCCGTGCCTGAGGGCCGGCTATGAGCCGCGCCGTGCCCGCCAACAGCCTTCCACGGTCGGATACAATGTTTCAAAGTTCCCCGCTGGAAAGGGGACTTAGAAGAAATTTGTGAAAATTCACCCGGAGCTCCGTGCCCGAGGGCCGGCTATGAGCCGCGCCGTGCCCGCCAACAGCCTTCCACGGTCGGATACAATGTTTCAAAGTTCCCCGCTGGAAAGGGGACTTAGAAGAAATTTGTGAAAATTCACCCGGAGCTCCGTGCCTGAGGGCCGGCTATGAGCCGCGCCGTGCCCGCCAACAGCCTTCCACGGTCGGATACAATGTTTCAAAGTTCCCCGCTGGAAAGGGGACTTAGAAGAAATTTGTAAAAATTCACCCGGAGCTCCGTGCCCGAGGGCCGGCTATGAGCCGCGCCGTGCCCGCCAACAGCCTTCCACGGTCGGATACAATGTTTCAAAGTTCCCCGCTGGAAAGGGGACTTAGAAGAAATTTGTGAAAATTCACCCGGAGCTCCGTGCCTGAGGGCCGGCTATGAGCCGCGCCGTGCCCGCCAACAGCCTTCCACGGTCGGATACAATGTTTCAAAGTTCCCCGCTGGAAAGGGGACTTAGAAGAAATTTGTAAAAATTCACCCGGAGCTCCGTGCCCGAGGGCCGGCTATGAGCCGCGCCGTGCCCGCCAACAGCCTTCCACGGTCGGATACAATGTTTCAAAGTTCCCCGCTGGAAAGGGGACTTAGAAGAAATTTGTGAAAATTCACCCGGAGCTCCGTGCCCGAGGGCCGGCTATGAGCCGCGCCGTGCCCGCCAACAGCCTTCCACGGTCGGATACAATGTTTCAAAGTTCCCCGCTGGAAAGGGGACTTAGAAGAAATTTGTGGAAATTCACCCGGAGCTCCGTGCCTGAGGGCCGGCTATGAGCCGCGCCGTGCCCGCCAACAGCCTTCCACGGTCGGATACAATGTTTCAAAGTTCCCCGCTGGAAAGGGGACTTAGAAGAAATTTGTGAAAATTCACCCGGAGCTCCGTGCCTGAGGGCCGGCTATGAGCCGCGCCGTGCCCGCCAACAGCCTTCCACGGTCGGATACAATGTTTCAAAGTTCGCCGCTGGAAAGGGGACTTAGAAGAAATTTGTGAAAATTCACCCGGAGCTCCGTGCCTGAGGGCCGGCTATGAGCCGCGCCGTGCCCGCCAACAGCCTTCCACGGTCGGATACAATGTTTCAAAGTTCCCCGCTGGAAAGGGGACTTAGAAGAAATTAGGCAACTTTCCCCGGAGCTCCATGCCTGAGTGCGGGCTGTTTGCCGCGCCGTGCCCGCCAACAGCCTTCAGTGGTCGGATACAATGTTTCAAAGTTCCCCGCTGGAAAGGGGACTTAGAAGAAATTATGAATATTTTTGTTTCTAAAAACGTGATCCCTGAAAATGTGCCCCAGGTGTTTTGGAAAACCCGGGTAAACCTGGGAAGTAGGCAAATGACCCTCTGACTAGGGGGGAAGAACGTTTGCCTACTGCAGCGCCCCTAATGCAATTCGGCGGAACTGCAACGCCCCTGGTCGCCTAAACGCTACCCCTGGTCGCCTAAAAGCTACCCCTGGTCGCCTAAAAGCTACCCCTGGTCGCCTAAACGCTACCCCTGGTCGCCTAAACGCTACCCCTGGTCGCCTAAACGCTACCCCTGGTCGCCTAAACGCTACCCCTGGTCACCTAAACGCTACCCCTGGTCGCCTAAACGCTACCCCTGGTCACCTAAACGCTACCCCTGGTCGCCTAACTGACCCCTCGTGTGTGGGGATCAACGTTTGCCTACTAGGGCGTCCTCCGGCGGCCTCTCGGCAGTACTGCAGGCCCATTTTAGCCGAGCCCATTGAAATGAATGGGGGAATTTTATACGTTTTTGCCTTTTTTTCCCCCCCTCGTTCTTTTTGTATTTATTCATTTATTTCAACTTTTACCGACTCAACCGCCCTCCGGCGTGCCCTCGGCGGTCCCGCAAGCCCAATTCGGCCGAGCCCATTGAAATGAATGGGGGAATTTTATACGTTTTTGCCTTTTTCCCCCCCCCCCTCGTTCTTTTTGTATTTATTCATTTATTTCAACTTTTACCGACTCAACCGCCCTCCGGCGTGCCCTCGGCGGTCCCGCAAGCCCAATTCGGCCGAGCCCATTGAAATGAATGGGGGAATTTTATACGTTTTTGCCTTTTTTTCCCCCCCCTCGTTCTTTTTGTATTTATTCATTTATTTCAACTTTTACCGACTCAACCGCCCTCCGGCGTGCCCTCGGCGGTCCCGCAAGCCCAATTCGGCCGAGCCCATTGAAATGAATGGGGGAATTTTATACGTTTTTGCCTTTTTTTTCCCCCCCCCTCGTCCTTTTTGTATTTATTCATTTATTTCAACTTTTACCGACTCAACCGCCCTCCGGCGTGCCCTCGGCGGTCCCGCAAGCCCAATTCGGCCGAGCCCATTGAAATGAATGGGGGAATTTTATACGTTTTTGCCTTTTTTTTCCCCCCCTCGTTCTTTTTGTATTTATTCATTTATTTCAACTTTTACCGACTCAACCGCCCTCCGGCGTGCCCTCGGCGGTCCCGCAAGCCCAATTCGGCCGAGCCCATTGAAATGAATGGGGGAATTTTATACGTTTTTGCCTTTTTTTTCCCCCCCCTCGTCCTTTTTGTATTTATTCATTTATTTCAACTTTTACCGACTCAACCGCCCTCCGGCGTGCCCTCGGCGGTCCCGCAAGCCCAAATCGGCCGAGCCCATTGAAATGAATGGGGGGATTTTCTACGTTTTTGCCTTTTTTCCCCCCCTCGTCCTTTTTGTATTTATTTACTTATTTCAACCTTTACCGACTTAGGGGCCACTTGGCACCGCCTGTGCCCGGGGAAGGTGCTCATATTCGGCTTCACTGTCAGGCAGCATGCACTCCTCCTCCGGAGCTTCCATTTGGGCAAACTTAGGGGCCGCTTGGCACCGCCTGTGCCCGGGGAAGGTGCTCCTATTCGGGCCAAGTGTGACACACGCCCGCACTCCTCCTCCGGAGCTTCCATTTGGGCAAACTTAGGGGCCGCTTGGCACCGCCTGTGCCCGGGGAAGGTGCTCATATTCGGCTTCACTGTCAGGCAGCATGCACTCCTCCTCCGGAGCTTCCATTTGGGCAAACTTAGGGGCCGCTTGGCACCGTCTGTGCCCGGGGAAGGTGCTCCTATTCGGGCCAAGTGTGACACACGCCCGCACTCCTCCTCCGGAGCTTCCATGAGGGTAAACTTAGGGGCCGCTTGGCACCGCCTGTGCCCGGAGAAGGTGCTCATAGTCGGCTTCACTGTCAGGCAGCATGCACTCCTCCTCCGGAGCTTCCATTAGGGCAAACTTAGGGGCCGCTTGGCACCGTCTGTGCCCGGGGAAGGTGCTCCTATTCGGCTTCACTGTCATGCAGCATGCACTCCTCCTCCGGAGCTTCCATTTGGGCAAACTTAGGGGCCGCTTGGCACCGTCTGTGCCCGGGGAAGGTGCTCATATTCGGCTTCACTGTCAGGCAGCATGCACTCCTCCTCCGGAGCTTCCATTTGGGCAAACTTAGGGGCCGCTTGGCACCGCCTGTGCCCGGGGAAGGTGCTCATATTCGGCTTCACTGTCATGCAGCATGCACTCCTCCACCGGAGCTTCCATAAGGGCAAACTTAGGGGCCGCTTGGCACCGCCTGTGCCCGGGGAAGGTGCTCCTATTCGGGCCAAGTGTGACACACGCCCGCACTCCTCCTCCGGAGCTTCCATGAGGGTAGACTTAGGGGCCGCTTGGCACCTCCCGTGCCCGGGGAAGGTGCTCATATTCGGGCTAAGTGTGACAGACGCCGGCCTATTACCCCCGGAGCGATGGAGCTGGGGCCTTCGCTCCCCGCCCGTGCCCGGGGAAGGTGCTCATTTCCGGGCTAAGTGTGGCAGACGCCGGCCTATTACCCCCGGAGCGATGGAGCTGGGGGGCGCTCGCTCCCTGCCTGTGCCCGGGGAAGGTGCTCATTTCCGGGCTAAGTGTGGCAGACGCCGGCCTATTACCCCCGGAGCGATGGAGCTGGGGGGCGCTCGCTCCCTGCCTGTGCCCGGGGAAGGTGCTCCTCTCCAGCCCCAGGTCGCCTAACCCCCTTACCCCTGGTCACCTAAACCCCTTACCCCTGGTCGCCTAAACGTCTCACCCCTGGTCGCCTAAACCCCTTACCCCTGGTCACCTAAACCCCTTACCCCTGGTCGCCTAAGTGGCCCACCCCTGGTCACCTAAACGTCCCACCCCTGGTCGCCTAAACCCCTTACCCCTGGTCACCTAAACGTCCCACCCCTGGTCGCCTAAACGTCCCACCCCTGGTCGCCTAAACCTGCCACCCCTGGTCGCCTAAGTGGCCCACCCCTGGTCGCCTAAACCTGCCGCCCCTGGTCACCTAAGTGGCCCACCCCTGGTCGCCTAAGTGGCCCACCCCTGGTCGCCTAAGTGGCCCACCCCTGGTCGCCTAAGTGGCCCACCCCTGGTCGCCTAAGTGGCCCACCCCTGGTCGCCTAAGTGGCCCACCCCTGGTCGCCTAAGTGGCCCACCCCTGGTCGCCTAAGTGGCCCACCCCTGGTCGCCTAAGTGGCCCACCCCTGGTCGCCTAAGTGGCCCACCCCTGGTCGCACTTAGTGCAATTCGGCCCACCTCGCGTCCGGGGGGAGGCCATCCTCTTCGGCCTGACTTTCACGGACGCCGGCCTGTCTCCTCCGGAGCCTCCACGCGGTTGAACTTAGGGGCCACTCGGCCCACCTCGCGTCCGGGGGAAGGCCGTCCTCTTCGGCCTGACTTTCACGGACGCCGGCCTGTCTCCTCCGGAGCCTCCACGCGGTTGAACTTAGGGGCCACTCGGCCCACCTCGCGTCCGGGGGAAGGCCGTCCTCTTCGGCCTGACTTTCACGGACGCCGGCCTGTCTCCTCCGGAGCCTCCACGCGGTTGAACTTAGGGGCCACTCGGCCCACCTCGCGTCCGGGGGAAGGCCGTCCTCTTCGGCCTAACTTTCACCAACGCCGGCCCCCAGTCTCCTGTTGGACTTAGTGCAAATTCTTACTCACGCCCTTACCCCTGGTCACCTAACCAGGGGCAGGTCCCCCGCACCTCGCATCCGGGGGAAGGCCGTCCTCTTCGGCCTGACTTTCACGAACGCCGGGCCGTCCCCGACGGAGCATCCACGCGGTTGAACTTGAGGGCCACTCGGCCCAACTTGTGTCCGGGAGAAGGCCGTCCTCTTCGGCCTGACTTTCACGAA
>NW_028283722.1:205000-212500 GCF_059441095.1 Idiotropiscis lumnitzeri | reverse complement strand
CAATCGGTCAGTGGTTGTGTGTGCTGCGGTGCTGCGGTGCCGGCCAACGCTCAGAGGTCGACCCGCAGGCCGAAGGAACCGTCCACCCGAACACCCCGGCGCGAGGCCGGGGCCGGCAGGGGCCCTCCGATGGCGGGTCATGATTGCCAATCGGTCAGTGGTTGTGTGTGTTGCGGTGGGGCCGGGAGGACCGCTCCTCCTGCGTCGGACCCGGGTCATGGGAAGTGCCGTGTGGCGGTGGTGGGGCCGGGAGGACCGCTCCTCCTGCGTCGGACCCGAGTCATGGGAAGTGCCGTGTGGCGGGGCCGGGAGGACCGCTCCTCCTGCGTCGGACCCGAGTCATAGGAAGTGCCGTGTGGCGGGGCCGGGAGGACCGCTCCTCCTGCGTCGGACCCGAGTCATAGGAAGTGCCGTGTGGCGGGGCCGGGAGGACCGCTCCTCCTGCGTCGGACCCGAGTCATAGGAAGTGCCGTGTTGCGCTGGTGGGGCCGTGCCCGCCAACAGCCTTCAGTGGTCGGATACCACGTTTGCAAGCTCCCCGCTGGAATGGGGACTTAGAAGAAATGAGGGGAAAATTCCCCCGGAGCTCCGTGCCTGAGGGCGGGCTGTGAGCCGCGCCGCGTCCGCCAACAGCCTTCCATGGTCGGACACCATTGTTCGCAAGTTGCCCGCTGGAATGGGCACATAGAAGAAATTTCGAGGATAACATCCACCAGAGCGCCAGGGCGGCCGTTATTGCAGTATGCGTCCGCCTGGCAGCTCTCTTCCGCGGGAACCATTGGGCAATTTCTTTCACGGAGGTGGACATAGAAGAATTTTTGTTTCTAAAAACGTGGTTCCTAAAAATGTGCCCCAGGTGTTTTGGAAAACCCGGGTAAACCTGGGAAGTAGGCAAATGACCCTCTGACTAGGGGTAAAAACGTTTGCCTACTGCAGCGCCCCTAATGCAATTCGGCGGAACTGCAACGCCCCTGGTCGCCTAAACGCTACCCCTGGTCGCCTAAACCTCACCCCTGGTCGCCTAAACCTCACCCCTGGTCGCCTAAAAGTCACCCCTGGTCGCCTAAATTGTCAACCCCTGGTCACCTAAATTGTCAACCCCTGGTCGCCTAAAGGGGACTTAGAAGAAATGAGGGGGCAAATTCCCCCGGAGCTCCGTGCCTGAGGGCGGGCTGTGAGCCGCGCCGCGTCCGCCAACAGCCTTCAGTGGTCGGATACAATGTATGAAAGTTCCCCGCTGGAAAGGGGACTTAGAAGAAATGAGGCAAATTTCCCCGGAGCTCCGTGCCTGAGGGCGGGCTGTGAGCCGCGCCGCGCCCGCCAACAGCCTTCAGTGGTCGGATACAATGTTTGAAAGTTCCCCGCTGGAAAGGGGACTTAGAAGAAATGAGGCAAATTTCCCCGGAGCTCCGTGCCTGAGGGCGGGCTGTGAGCCGCGCCGCGCCCGCCAACAGCCTTCAGTGGTCGGATACAATGTTTGAAAGGTCCCCGCTGGAAAGGGGACTTAGAAGAAATGAGGCAAATTTCCCCGGAGCTCCGTGCCTGAGGGCGGGCTGTGAGCCGCGCCGCGTCCGCCAACAGCCTTCAGTGGTCGGATACAATGTTTCAAAGTTCCCCGCTGGAAAGGGGACTTAGAAGAAATTTGTAAAAATTCACCCGGAGCTCCGTGCCTGAGGGCCGGCTATGAGCCGCGCCGTGCCCGCCAACAGCCTTCCACGGTCGGATACAATGTTTCAAAGTTCCCCGCTGGAAAGGGGACTTAGAAGGAATTTGTCAAATTCACCCGGAGCTCCGTGCCTGAGGGCCGGCTATGAGCCGCGCCGTGCCCGCCAACAGCCTTCCACGGTCGGATACAATGTTTGAAAGTTCCCCGCTGGAAAGGGGACTTAGAAGAAATGAGGGGGAAATTCCCCCGGAGCTCCGTGCCTGAGGGCGGGCTGTGAGCCGCGCCGCGTCCGCCAACAGCCTTCAGTGGTCGGATACAATGTTTGAAAGTTCCCCGCTGGAAAGGGGACTTAGAAGAAATGAGGCAAATTTCCCCGGAGCTCCGTGCCTGAGGGCGGGCTGTGAGCCGCGCCGCGTCCGCCAACAGCCTTCAGTGGTCGGATACAATGTTTGAAAGGTCCCCGCTGGAAAGGGGACTTAGAAGAAATGAGGCAAATTTCCCCGGAGCTCCGTGCCTGAGGGCGGGCTGTGAGCCGCGCCGCGCCCGCCAACAGCCTTCAGTGGTCGGATACAATGTTTGAAAGTTCCCCGCTGGAAAGGGGACTTAGAAGAAATTTGTAAAAATTCACCCGGAGCTCCGTGCCCGAGGGCCGGCTATGAGCCCCGCCGTGCCCGCCAACAGCCTTCCACGGTCGGATACAATGTTTCAAAGTTCCCCGCTGGAAAGGGGACTTAGAAGAAATTTGTAAAAATTCACCCGGAGCTCCGTGCCCGAGGGCCGGCTATGAGCCCCGCCGTGCCCGCCAACAGCCTTCCACGGTCGGATACAATGTTTCAAAGTTCCCCGCTGGAAAGGGGACTTAGAAGAAATTTGTGAAAATTCACCCGGAGCTCCGTGCCTGAGGGCCGGCTATGAGCCGCGCCGTGCCCGCCAACAGCCTTCCACGGTCGGATACAATGTTTCAAAGTTCCCCGCTGGAAAGGGGACTTAGAAGAAATTTGTGAAAATTCACCCGGAGCTCCGTGCCTGAGGGCCGGCTATGAGCCGCGCCGTGCCCGCCAACAGCCTTCCACGGTCGGATACAATGTTTCAAAGTTCCCCGCTGGAAAGGGGACTTAGAAGAAATTTGTGAAAATTCACCCGGAGCTCCGTGCCCGAGGGCCGGCTATGAGCCGCGCCGTGCCCGCCAACAGCCTTCCACGGTCGGATACAATGTTTCAAAGTTCCCCGCTGGAAAGGGGACTTAGAAGAAATTTGTGAAAATTCACCCGGAGCTCCGTGCCTGAGGGCCGGCTATGAGCCGCGCCGTGCCCGCCAACAGCCTTCCACGGTCGGATACAATGTTTCAAAGTTCCCCGCTGGAAAGGGGACTTAGAGGAAATTTGTGAAAATTCACCCGGAGCTCCGTGCCTGAGGGCCGGCTATGAGCCGCGCCGTGCCCGCCAACAGCCTTCCACGGTCGGATACAATGTTTCAAAGTTCCCCGCTGGAAAGGGGACTTAGAAGAAATTTGTAAAAATTCACCCGGAGCTCCGTGCCCGAGGGCCGGCTATGAGCCGCGCCGTGCCCGCCAACAGCCTTCCACGGTCGGATACAATGTTTCAAAGTTCCCCGCTGGAAAGGGGACTTAGAAGAAATTTGTGAAAATTCACCCGGAGCTCCGTGCCTGAGGGCCGGCTATGAGCCGCGCCGTGCCCGCCAACAGCCTTCCACGGTCGGATACAATGTTTCAAAGTTCCCCGCTGGAAAGGGGACTTAGAAGAAATTTGTAAAAATTCACCCGGAGCTCCGTGCCCGAGGGCCGGCTATGAGCCGCGCCGTGCCCGCCAACAGCCTTCCACGGTCGGATACAATGTTTCAAAGTTCCCCGCTGGAAAGGGGACTTAGAAGAAATTTGTGAAAATTCACCCGGAGCTCCGTGCCCGAGGGCCGGCTATGAGCCGCGCCGTGCCCGCCAACAGCCTTCCACGGTCGGATACAATGTTTCAAAGTTCCCCGCTGGAAAGGGGACTTAGAAGAAATTTGTGGAAATTCACCCGGAGCTCCGTGCCTGAGGGCCGGCTATGAGCCGCGCCGTGCCCGCCAACAGCCTTCCACGGTCGGATACAATGTTTCAAAGTTCCCCGCTGGAAAGGGGACTTAGAAGAAATTTGTGAAAATTCACCCGGAGCTCCGTGCCTGAGGGCCGGCTATGAGCCGCGCCGTGCCCGCCAACAGCCTTCCACGGTCGGATACAATGTTTCAAAGTTCCCCGCTGGAAAGGGGACTTAGAAGAAATTTGTGAAAATTCACCCGGAGCTCCGTGCCTGAGGGCCGGCTATGAGCCGCGCCGTGCCCGCCAACAGCCTTCCACGGTCGGATACAATGTTTCAAAGTTCCCCGCTGGAAAGGGGACTTAGAAGAAATTAGGCAACTTTCCCCGGAGCTCCATGCCTGAGTGCGGGCTGTTTGCCGCGCCGTGCCCGCCAACAGCCTTCAGTGGTCGGATACAATGTTTCAAAGTTCCCCGCTGGAAAGGGGACTTAGAAGAAATTATGAATATTTTTGTTTCTAAAAACGTGATCCCTGAAAATGTGCCCCAGGTGTTTTGGAAAACCCGGGTAAACCTGGGAAGTAGGCAAATGACCCTCTGACTAGGGGGGAAGAACGTTTGCCTACTGCAGCGCCCCTAATGCAATTCGGCGGAACTGCAACGCCCCTGGTCGCCTAAACGCTACCCCTGGTCGCCTAAAAGCTACCCCTGGTCGCCTAAAAGCTACCCCTGGTCGCCTAAACGCTACCCCTGGTCGCCTAAACGCTACCCCTGGTCGCCTAAACGCTACCCCTGGTCGCCTAAACGCTACCCCTGGTCACCTAAACGCTACCCCTGGTCGCCTAAACGCTACCCCTGGTCACCTAAACGCTACCCCTGGTCGCCTAACTGACCCCTCGTGTGTGGGGATCAACGTTTGCCTACTAGGGCGTCCTCCGGCGGCCTCTCGGCAGTACTGCAGGCCCATTTTAGCCGAGCCCATTGAAATGAATGGGGGAATTTTATACGTTTTTGCCTTTTTTTCCCCCCCTCGTTCTTTTTGTATTTATTCATTTATTTCAACTTTTACCGACTCAACCGCCCTCCGGCGTGCCCTCGGCGGTCCCGCAAGCCCAATTCGGCCGAGCCCATTGAAATGAATGGGGGAATTTTATACGTTTTTGCCTTTTTTCCCCCCCCCCTCGTTCTTTTTGTATTTATTCATTTATTTCAACTTTTACCGACTCAACCGCCCTCCGGCGTGCCCTCGGCGGTCCCGCAAGCCCAATTCGGCCGAGCCCATTGAAATGAATGGGGGAATTTTATACGTTTTTGCCTTTTTTTTCCCCCCCTCGTTCTTTTTGTATTTATTCATTTATTTCAACTTTTACCGACTCAACCGCCCTCCGGCGTGCCCTCGGCGGTCCCGCAAGCCCAATTCGGCCGAGCCCATTGAAATGAATGGGGGAATTTTATACGTTTTTGCCTTTTTTTTCCCCCCCCCTCGTCCTTTTTGTATTTATTCATTTATTTCAACTTTTACCGACTCAACCGCCCTCCGGCGTGCCCTCGGCGGTCCCGCAAGCCCAATTCGGCCGAGCCCATTGAAATGAATGGGGGAATTTTATACGTTTTTGCCTTTTTTTTCCCCCCCTCGTTCTTTTTGTATTTATTCATTTATTTCAACTTTTACCGACTCAACCGCCCTCCGGCGTGCCCTCGGCGGTCCCGCAAGCCCAATTCGGCCGAGCCCATTGAAATGAATGGGGGAATTTTATACGTTTTTGCCTTTTTTTCCCCCCCCCTCGTCCTTTTTGTATTTATTCATTTATTTCAACTTTTACCGACTCAACCGCCCTCCGGCGTGCCCTCGGCGGTCCCGCAAGCCCAAATCGGCCGAGCCCATTGAAATGAATGGGGGGATTTTCTACGTTTTTGCCTTTTTTCCCCCCCTCGTCCTTTTTGTATTTATTTACTTATTTCAACCTTTACCGACTTAGGGGCCACTTGGCACCGCCTGTGCCCGGGGAAGGTGCTCATATTCGGCTTCACTGTCAGGCAGCATGCACTCCTCCTCCGGAGCTTCCATTTGGGCAAACTTAGGGGCCGCTTGGCACCGCCTGTGCCCGGGGAAGGTGCTCCTATTCGGGCCAAGTGTGACACACGCCCGCACTCCTCCTCCGGAGCTTCCATTTGGGCAAACTTAGGGGCCGCTTGGCACCGCCTGTGCCCGGGGAAGGTGCTCATATTCGGCTTCACTGTCAGGCAGCATGCACTCCTCCTCCGGAGCTTCCATTTGGGCAAACTTAGGGGCCGCTTGGCACCGTCTGTGCCCGGGGAAGGTGCTCCTATTCGGGCCAAGTGTGACACACGCCCGCACTCCTCCTCCGGAGCTTCCATGAGGGTAAACTTAGGGGCCGCTTGGCACCGCCTGTGCCCGGAGAAGGTGCTCATAGTCGGCTTCACTGTCAGGCAGCATGCACTCCTCCTCCGGAGCTTCCATTAGGGCAAACTTAGGGGCCGCTTGGCACCGTCTGTGCCCGGGGAAGGTGCTCCTATTCGGCTTCACTGTCATGCAGCATGCACTCCTCCTCCGGAGCTTCCATTTGGGCAAACTTAGGGGCCGCTTGGCACCGTCTGTGCCCGGGGAAGGTGCTCATATTCGGCTTCACTGTCAGGCAGCATGCACTCCTCCTCCGGAGCTTCCATTTGGGCAAACTTAGGGGCCGCTTGGCACCGCCTGTGCCCGGGGAAGGTGCTCATATTCGGCTTCACTGTCATGCAGCATGCACTCCTCCACCGGAGCTTCCATAAGGGCAAACTTAGGGGCCGCTTGGCACCGCCTGTGCCCGGGGAAGGTGCTCCTATTCGGGCCAAGTGTGACACACGCCCGCACTCCTCCTCCGGAGCTTCCATGAGGGTAGACTTAGGGGCCGCTTGGCACCTCCCGTGCCCGGGGAAGGTGCTCATATTCGGGCTAAGTGTGACAGACGCCGGCCTATTACCCCCGGAGCGATGGAGCTGGGGGCGCTCGCTCCCCGCCCGTGCCCGGGGAAGGTGCTCCTCTCCGGCCTAAGTGTGGCAGACGCCGGCCTATTACCCCCAGAGCGATGGAGCTGGGGGGCGCTCGCTCCCCGCCCGTGCCCGGGGAAGGTGCTCCTCTCCGGGCTAAGTGTGGCAGACGCCGGCCTATTACCCCCGGAGCGATGGAGCTGGGGGGCGCTCGCTCCCTGCCTGTGCCCGGGGAAGGTGCTCATTTCCGGGCTAAGTGTGGCAGACGCCGGCCTATTACCCCCGGAGCGATGGAGCTGGGGGGCGCTCGCTCCCTGCCTGTGCCCGGGGAAGGTGCTCATTTCCGGGCTAAGTGTGGCAGACGCCGGCCTATTACCCCCGGAGCGATGGAGCTGGGGGGCGCTCGCTCCCTGCCTGTGCCCGGGGAAGGTGCTCATTTCCGGGCTAAGTGTGGCAGACGCCGGCCTATTACCCCCGGAGCGATGGAGCTGGGGGGCGCTCGCTCCCTGCCTGTGCCCGGGGAAGGTGCTCCTCTCCAGCCCCAGGTCGCCTAACCCCCTTACCCCTGGTCACCTAAACCCCTTACCCCTGGTCGCCTAAACGTCTCACCCCTGGTCACCTAAACCCCTTACCCCTGGTCGCCTAAGTGGCCCACCCCTGGTCACCTAAACGTCCCACCCCTGGTCGCCTAAACCCCTTACCCCTGGTCACCTAAACGTCCCACCCCTGGTCGCCTAAACGTCCCACCCCTGGTCGCCTAAACCTGCCACCCCTGGTCGCCTAAGTGGCCCACCCCTGGTCGCCTAAACCT
>NW_028283722.1:185000-195000 GCF_059441095.1 Idiotropiscis lumnitzeri | reverse complement strand
TGGGCTCCCGCACCCCTCTCGTGGCGGGGCACCCGCGAGCGCGGCGGAACTCCCGTGTAGGACATCTCTGGGCCCGTGTGGCCGACGGGCACGCGACAGGGTCGTCTCGGTCTCGCGACGAAAGCGGTTTCGCGCTGGTTGGTGCGCTAGAGGTCGATCCGCAGGCCGAAGGAACCGTCCACCCGAACACCCCGGCGCGAGGCCGGGGCCGGCAGGGGCCCTCCGATGGCGGGTCATGCTTGCCAATCGGTCAGTGGTTGGTGTGGTGCAGTATATGTCAGGGTGTGGGTGCGAGATGGGCCGGGAGGACCGCTCCTCCTGCGTCGGACCCCGAGTCATAGGAAGTGCCGTTTTGTCACAACCCCAGGGGTGGGGTGGGTAACGGTAGGGAAGTGCCGGCCAACGCGCAGAGGTCGACCCGCAGGCCGAAGGAACCGTCCACCCGAACACCCCGGCGCGAGGCCGGGGCCGGCAGGGGCCCTCCGATGGCGGGTCATGATTGCCAATCGGTCAGTGGTTATGTGTGTGCTGCGGTGCCGGCCAACGCTCAGAGGTCGACCCGCAGGCCGAAGGAACCGTCCACCCGAACACCCCGGCGCGAGGCCGGGGCCGGCAGGGGCCCTCCGATGGCGGGTCATGATTGCCAATCGGTCAGTGGTTGTGTGTGTGCTGCGGTGCCGGCCAACGCTCAGAGGTCGACCCGCAGGCCGAAGGAACCGTCCACCCGAACACCCCGGCGCGAGGCCGGGGCCGGCAGGGGCCCTCCGATGGCGGGTCATGATTGCCAATCGGTCAGTGGTTGTGTGTGCTGCGGTGCTGCGGTGCCGGCCAACGCTCAGAGGTCGACCCGCAGGCCGAAGGAACCGTCCACCCGAACACCCCGGCGCGAGGCCGGGGCCGGCAGGGGCCCTCCGATGGCGGGTCATGATTGCCAATCGGTCAGTGGTTGTGTGTGTTGCGGTGGGGCCGGGAGGACCGCTCCTCCTGCGTCGGACCCGGGTCATGGGAAGTGCCGTGTGGCGGTGGTGGGGCCGGGAGGACCGCTCCTCCTGCGTCGGACCCGAGTCATGGGAAGTGCCGTGTGGCGGGGCCGGGAGGACCGCTCCTCCTGCGTCGGACCCGAGTCATAGGAAGTGCCGTGTGGCGGGGCCGGGAGGACCGCTCCTCCTGCGTCGGACCCGAGTCATAGGAAGTGCCGTGTGGCGGGGCCGGGAGGACCGCTCCTCCTGCGTCGGACCCGAGTCATAGGAAGTGCCGTGTTGCGCTGGTGGGGCCGTGCCCGCCAACAGCCTTCAGTGGTCGGATACCACGTTTGCAAGCTCCCCGCTGGAATGGGGACTTAGAAGAAATGAGGGGAAAATTCCCCCGGAGCTCCGTGCCTGAGGGCGGGCTGTGAGCCGCGCCGCGTCCGCCAACAGCCTTCCATGGTCGGACACCATTGTTCGCAAGTTGCCCGCTGGAATGGGCACATAGAAGAAATTTCGAGGATAACATCCACCAGAGCGCCAGGGCGGCCGTTATTGCAGTATGCGTCCGCCTGGCAGCTCTCTTCCGCGGGAACCATTGGGCAATTTCTTTCACGGAGGTGGACATAGAAGAATTTTTGTTTCTAAAAACGTGGTTCCTGAAAATGTGCCCCAGGTGTTTTGGAAAACCCGGGTAAACCTGGGAAGTAGGCAAATGACCCTCTGACTAGGGGTAAAAACGTTTGCCTACTGCAGCGCCCCTAATGCAATTCGGCGGAACTGCAACGCCCCTGGTCGCCTAAACGCTACCCCTGGTCGCCTAAACCTCACCCCTGGTCGCCTAAACCTCACCCCTGGTCGCCTAAAAGTCACCCCTGGTCGCCTAAATTGTCAACCCCTGGTCACCTAAATTGTCAACCCCTGGTCGCCTAAAGGGGACTTAGAAGAAATGAGGGGGCAAATTCCCCCGGAGCTCCGTGCCTGAGGGCGGGCTGTGAGCCGCGCCGCGTCCGCCAACAGCCTTCAGTGGTCGGATACAATGTATGAAAGTTCCCCGCTGGAAAGGGGACTTAGAAGAAATGAGGCAAATTTCCCCGGAGCTCCGTGCCTGAGGGCGGGCTGTGAGCCGCGCCGCGCCCGCCAACAGCCTTCAGTGGTCGGATACAATGTTTGAAAGTTCCCCGCTGGAAAGGGGACTTAGAAGAAATGAGGCAAATTTCCCCGGAGCTCCGTGCCTGAGGGCGGGCTGTGAGCCGCGCCGCGCCCGCCAACAGCCTTCAGTGGTCGGATACAATGTTTGAAAGGTCCCCGCTGGAAAGGGGACTTAGAAGAAATGAGGCAAATTTCCCCGGAGCTCCGTGCCTGAGGGCGGGCTGTGAGCCGCGCCGCGTCCGCCAACAGCCTTCAGTGGTCGGATACAATGTTTCAAAGTTCCCCGCTGGAAAGGGGACTTAGAAGAAATTTGTAAAAATTCACCCGGAGCTCCGTGCCTGAGGGCCGGCTATGAGCCGCGCCGTGCCCGCCAACAGCCTTCCACGGTCGGATACAATGTTTCAAAGTTCCCCGCTGGAAAGGGGACTTAGAAGGAATTTGTCAAATTCACCCGGAGCTCCGTGCCTGAGGGCCGGCTATGAGCCGCGCCGTGCCCGCCAACAGCCTTCCACGGTCGGATACAATGTTTGAAAGTTCCCCGCTGGAAAGGGGACTTAGAAGAAATGAGGGGGAAATTCCCCCGGAGCTCCGTGCCTGAGGGCGGGCTGTGAGCCGCGCCGCGTCCGCCAACAGCCTTCAGTGGTCGGATACAATGTTTGAAAGTTCCCCGCTGGAAAGGGGACTTAGAAGAAATGAGGCAAATTTCCCCGGAGCTCCGTGCCTGAGGGCGGGCTGTGAGCCGCGCCGCGTCCGCCAACAGCCTTCAGTGGTCGGATACAATGTTTGAAAGGTCCCCGCTGGAAAGGGGACTTAGAAGAAATGAGGCAAATTTCCCCGGAGCTCCGTGCCTGAGGGCGGGCTGTGAGCCGCGCCGCGCCCGCCAACAGCCTTCAGTGGTCGGATACAATGTTTGAAAGTTCCCCGCTGGAAAGGGGACTTAGAAGAAATTTGTAAAAATTCACCCGGAGCTCCGTGCCCGAGGGCCGGCTATGAGCCCCGCCGTGCCCGCCAACAGCCTTCCACGGTCGGATACAATGTTTCAAAGTTCCCCGCTGGAAAGGGGACTTAGAAGAAATTTGTAAAAATTCACCCGGAGCTCCGTGCCCGAGGGCCGGCTATGAGCCCCGCCGTGCCCGCCAACAGCCTTCCACGGTCGGATACAATGTTTCAAAGTTCCCCGCTGGAAAGGGGACTTAGAAGAAATTTGTGAAAATTCACCCGGAGCTCCGTGCCTGAGGGCCGGCTATGAGCCGCGCCGTGCCCGCCAACAGCCTTCCACGGTCGGATACAATGTTTCAAAGTTCCCCGCTGGAAAGGGGACTTAGAAGAAATTTGTGAAAATTCACCCGGAGCTCCGTGCCTGAGGGCCGGCTATGAGCCGCGCCGTGCCCGCCAACAGCCTTCCACGGTCGGATACAATGTTTCAAAGTTCCCCGCTGGAAAGGGGACTTAGAAGAAATTTGTGAAAATTCACCCGGAGCTCCGTGCCCGAGGGCCGGCTATGAGCCGCGCCGTGCCCGCCAACAGCCTTCCACGGTCGGATACAATGTTTCAAAGTTCCCCGCTGGAAAGGGGACTTAGAAGAAATTTGTGAAAATTCACCCGGAGCTCCGTGCCTGAGGGCCGGCTATGAGCCGCGCCGTGCCCGCCAACAGCCTTCCACGGTCGGATACAATGTTTCAAAGTTCCCCGCTGGAAAGGGGACTTGGAAGAAATTTGTGAAAATTCACCCGGAGCTCCGTGCCCGAGGGCCGGCTATGAGCCGCGCCGTGCCCGCCAACAGCCTTCCACGGTCGGATACAATGTTTCAAAGTTCCCCGCTGGAAAGGGGACTTAGAAGAAATTTGTGAAAATTCACCCGGAGCTCCGTGCCTGAGGGCCGGCTATGAGCCGCGCCGTGCCCGCCAACAGCCTTCCACGGTCGGATACAATGTTTCAAAGTTCCCCGCTGGAAAGGGGACTTAGAAGAAATTTGTGAAAATTCACCCGGAGCTCCGTGCCCGAGGGCCGGCTATGAGCCGCGCCGTGCCCGCCAACAGCCTTCCACGGTCGGATACAATGTTTCAAAGTTCCCCGCTGGAAAGGGGACTTAGAAGAAATTTGTGAAAATTCACCCGGAGCTCCGTGCCTGAGGGCCGGCTATGAGCCGCGCCGTGCCCGCCAACAGCCTTCCACGGTCGGATACAATGTTTCAAAGTTCCCCGCTGGAAAGGGGACTTAGAAGAAATTTGTGAAAATTCACCCGGAGCTCCGTGCCCGAGGGCCGGCTATGAGCCGCGCCGTGCCCGCCAACAGCCTTCCACGGTCGGATACAATGTTTCAAAGTTCCCCGCTGGAAAGGGGACTTAGAAGAAATTTGTGAAAATTCACCCGGAGCTCCGTGCCTGAGGGCCGGCTATGAGCCGCGCCGTGCCCGCCAACAGCCTTCCACGGTCGGATACAATGTTTCAAAGTTCCCCGCTGGAAAGGGGACTTAGAAGAAATTTGTGAAAATTCACCCGGAGCTCCGTGCCCGAGGGCCGGCTATGAGCCGCGCCGTGCCCGCCAACAGCCTTCCACGGTCGGATACAATGTTTCAAAGTTCCCCGCTGGAAAGGGGACTTAGAAGAAATTTGTGAAAATTCACCCGGAGCTCCGTGCCTGAGGGCCGGCTATGAGCCGCGCCGTGCCCGCCAACAGCCTTCCACGGTCGGATACAATGTTTCAAAGTTCCCCGCTGGAAAGGGGACTTAGAAGAAATTTGTGAAAATTCACCCGGAGCTCCGTGCCCGAGGGCCGGCTATGAGCCGCGCCGTGCCCGCCAACAGCCTTCCACGGTCGGATACAATGTTTCAAAGTTCCCCGCTGGAAAGGGGACTTAGAAGAAATTTGTGAAAATTCACCCGGAGCTCCGTGCCTGAGGGCCGGCTATGAGCCGCGCCGTGCCCGCCAACAGCCTTCCACGGTCGGATACAATGTTTCAAAGTTCCCCGCTGGAAAGGGGACTTAGAGGAAATTTGTGAAAATTCACCCGGAGCTCCGTGCCTGAGGGCCGGCTATGAGCCGCGCCGTGCCCGCCAACAGCCTTCCACGGTCGGATACAATGTTTCAAAGTTCCCCGCTGGAAAGGGGACTTAGAAGAAATTTGTAAAAATTCACCCGGAGCTCCGTGCCCGAGGGCCGGCTATGAGCCGCGCCGTGCCCGCCAACAGCCTTCCACGGTCGGATACAATGTTTCAAAGTTCCCCGCTGGAAAGGGGACTTAGAAGAAATTTGTGAAAATTCACCCGGAGCTCCGTGCCTGAGGGCCGGCTATGAGCCGCGCCGTGCCCGCCAACAGCCTTCCACGGTCGGATACAATGTTTCAAAGTTCCCCGCTGGAAAGGGGACTTAGAAGAAATTTGTAAAAATTCACCCGGAGCTCCGTGCCCGAGGGCCGGCTATGAGCCGCGCCGTGCCCGCCAACAGCCTTCCACGGTCGGATACAATGTTTCAAAGTTCCCCGCTGGAAAGGGGACTTAGAAGAAATTTGTGAAAATTCACCCGGAGCTCCGTGCCCGAGGGCCGGCTATGAGCCGCGCCGTGCCCGCCAACAGCCTTCCACGGTCGGATACAATGTTTCAAAGTTCCCCGCTGGAAAGGGGACTTAGAAGAAATTTGTGGAAATTCACCCGGAGCTCCGTGCCTGAGGGCCGGCTATGAGCCGCGCCGTGCCCGCCAACAGCCTTCCACGGTCGGATACAATGTTTCAAAGTTCCCCGCTGGAAAGGGGACTTAGAAGAAATTTGTGAAAATTCACCCGGAGCTCCGTGCCTGAGGGCCGGCTATGAGCCGCGCCGTGCCCGCCAACAGCCTTCCACGGTCGGATACAATGTTTCAAAGTTCCCCGCTGGAAAGGGGACTTAGAAGAAATTAGGCAACTTTCCCCGGAGCTCCATGCCTGAGTGCGGGCTGTTTGCCGCGCCGTGCCCGCCAACAGCCTTCAGTGGTCGGATACAATGTTTCAAAGTTCCCCGCTGGAAAGGGGACTTAGAAGAAATTATGAATATTTTTGTTTCTAAAAACGTGATCCCTGAAAATGTGCCCCAGGTGTTTTGGAAAACCCGGGTAAACCTGGGAAGTAGGCAAATGACCCTCTGACTAGGGGGGAAGAACGTTTGCCTACTGCAGCGCCCCTAATGCAATTCGGCGGAACTGCAACGCCCCTGGTCGCCTAAACGCTACCCCTGGTCGCCTAAAAGCTACCCCTGGTCGCCTAAAAGCTACCCCTGGTCGCCTAAACGCTACCCCTGGTCGCCTAAACGCTACCCCTGGTCGCCTAAACGCTACCCCTGGTCGCCTAAACGCTACCCCTGGTCACCTAAACGCTACCCCTGGTCGCCTAAACGCTACCCCTGGTCACCTAAACGCTACCCCTGGTCGCCTAACTGACCCCTCGTGTGTGGGGATCAACGTTTGCCTACTAGGGCGTCCTCCGGCGGCCTCTCGGCAGTACTGCAGGCCCATTTTAGCCGAGCCCATTGAAATGAATGGGGGAATTTTATACGTTTTTGCCTTTTTTTCCCCCCCTCGTTCTTTTTGTATTTATTCATTTATTTCAACTTTTACCGACTCAACCGCCCTCCGGCGTGCCCTCGGCGGTCCCGCAAGCCCAATTCGGCCGAGCCCATTGAAATGAATGGGGGAATTTTATACGTTTTTGCCTTTTTTCCCCCCCCCCTCGTTCTTTTTGTATTTATTCATTTATTTCAACTTTTACCGACTCAACCGCCCTCCGGCGTGCCCTCGGCGGTCCCGCAAGCCCAATTCGGCCGAGCCCATTGAAATGAATGGGGGAATTTTATACGTTTTTGCCTTTTTTTTCCCCCCCTCGTTCTTTTTGTATTTATTCATTTATTTCAACTTTTACCGACTCAACCGCCCTCCGGCGTGCCCTCGGCGGTCCCGCAAGCCCAATTCGGCCGAGCCCATTGAAATGAATGGGGGAATTTTATACGTTTTTGCCTTTTTTTTCCCCCCCCCTCGTCCTTTTTGTATTTATTCATTTATTTCAACTTTTACCGACTCAACCGCCCTCCGGCGTGCCCTCGGCGGTCCCGCAAGCCCAATTCGGCCGAGCCCATTGAAATGAATGGGGGAATTTTATACGTTTTTGCCTTTTTTTTCCCCCCCTCGTTCTTTTTGTATTTATTCATTTATTTCAACTTTTACCGACTCAACCGCCCTCCGGCGTGCCCTCGGCGGTCCCGCAAGCCCAATTCGGCCGAGCCCATTGAAATGAATGGGGGAATTTTATACGTTTTTGCCTTTTTTTTCCCCCCCCTCGTCCTTTTTGTATTTATTCATTTATTTCAACTTTTACCGACTCAACCGCCCTCCGGCGTGCCCTCGGCGGTCCCGCAAGCCCAAATCGGCCGAGCCCATTGAAATGAATGGGGGGATTTTCTACGTTTTTGCCTTTTTTCCCCCCCTCGTCCTTTTTGTATTTATTTACTTATTTCAACCTTTACCGACTTAGGGGCCACTTGGCACCGCCTGTGCCCGGGGAAGGTGCTCATATTCGGCTTCACTGTCAGGCAGCATGCACTCCTCCTCCGGAGCTTCCATTTGGGCAAACTTAGGGGCCGCTTGGCACCGCCTGTGCCCGGGGAAGGTGCTCCTATTCGGGCCAAGTGTGACACACGCCCGCACTCCTCCTCCGGAGCTTCCATTTGGGCAAACTTAGGGGCCGCTTGGCACCGCCTGTGCCCGGGGAAGGTGCTCATATTCGGCTTCACTGTCAGGCAGCATGCACTCCTCCTCCGGAGCTTCCATTTGGGCAAACTTAGGGGCCGCTTGGCACCGTCTGTGCCCGGGGAAGGTGCTCCTATTCGGGCCAAGTGTGACACACGCCCGCACTCCTCCTCCGGAGCTTCCATGAGGGTAAACTTAGGGGCCGCTTGGCACCGCCTGTGCCCGGAGAAGGTGCTCATAGTCGGCTTCACTGTCAGGCAGCATGCACTCCTCCTCCGGAGCTTCCATTAGGGCAAACTTAGGGGCCGCTTGGCACCGTCTGTGCCCGGGGAAGGTGCTCCTATTCGGCTTCACTGTCATGCAGCATGCACTCCTCCTCCGGAGCTTCCATTTGGGCAAACTTAGGGGCCGCTTGGCACCGTCTGTGCCCGGGGAAGGTGCTCATATTCGGCTTCACTGTCAGGCAGCATGCACTCCTCCTCCGGAGCTTCCATTTGGGCAAACTTAGGGGCCGCTTGGCACCGCCTGTGCCCGGGGAAGGTGCTCATATTCGGCTTCACTGTCATGCAGCATGCACTCCTCCACCGGAGCTTCCATAAGGGCAAACTTAGGGGCCGCTTGGCACCGCCTGTGCCCGGGGAAGGTGCTCCTATTCGGGCCAAGTGTGACACACGCCCGCACTCCTCCTCCGGAGCTTCCATGAGGGTAGACTTAGGGGCCGCTTGGCACCTCCCGTGCCCGGGGAAGGTGCTCATATTCGGGCTAAGTGTGACAGACGCCGGCCTATTACCCCCGGAGCGATGGAGCTGGGGGCGCTCGCTCCCCGCCCGTGCCCGGGGAAGGTGCTCCTCTCCGGCCTAAGTGTGGCAGACGCCGGCCTATTACCCCCAGAGCGATGGAGCTGGGGGGCGCTCGCTCCCCGCCCGTGCCCGGGGAAGGTGCTCCTCTCCGGGCTAAGTGTGGCAGACGCCGGCCTATTACCCCCGGAGCGATGGAGCTGGGGGGCGCTCGCTCCCTGCCTGTGCCCGGGGAAGGTGCTCATTTCCGGGCTAAGTGTGGCAGACGCCGGCCTATTACCCCCGGAGCGATGGAGCTGGGGGGCGCTCGCTCCCTGCCTGTGCCCGGGGAAGGTGCTCATTTCCGGGCTAAGTGTGGCAGACGCCGGCCTATTACCCCCGGAGCGATGGAGCTGGGGGGCGCTCGCTCCCTGCCTGTGCCCGGGGAAGGTGCTCATTTCCGGGCTAAGTGTGGCAGACGCCGGCCTATTACCCCCGGAGCGATGGAGCTGGGGGGCGCTCGCTCCCTGCCTGTGCCCGGGGAAGGTGCTCCTCTCCAGCCCCAGGTCGCCTAACCCCCTTACCCCTGGTCACCTAAACCCCTTACCCCTGGTCGCCTAAACGTCTCACCCCTGGTCGCCTAAACCCCTTACCCCTGGTCACCTAAACCCCTTACCCCTGGTCGCCTAAGTGGCCCACCCCTGGTCACCTAAACGTCCCACCCCTGGTCGCCTAAACCCCTTACCCCTGGTCACCTAAACGTCCCACCCCTGGTCGCCTAAACGTCCCACCCCTGGTCGCCTAAACCTGCCACCCCTGGTCGCCTAAGTGGCCCACCCCTGGTCGCCTAAACCTGCCGCCCCTGGTCACCTAAGTGGCCCACCCCTGGTCGCCTAAGTGGCCCACCCCTGGTCGCCTAAGTGGCCCACCCCTGGTCGCCTAAGTGGCCCACCCCTGGTCGCCTAAGTGGCCCACCCCTGGTCGCCTAAGTGGCCCACCCCTGGTCGCCTAAGTGGCCCACCCCTGGTCGCCTAAGTGGCCCACCCCTGGTCGCACTTAGTGCAATTCGGCCCACCTCGCGTCCGGGGGGAGGCCATCCTCTTCGGCCTGACTTTCACGGACGCCGGCCTGTCTCCTCCGGAGCCTCCACGCGGTTGAACTTAGGGGCCACTCGGCCCACCTCGCGTCCGGGGGAAGGCCGTCCTCTTCGGCCTGACTTTCACGGACGCCGGCCTGTCTCCTCCGGAGCCTCCACGCGGTTGAACTTAGGGGCCACTCGGCCCACCTCGCGTCCGGGGGAAGGCCGTCCTCTTCGGCCTGACTTTCACGGACGCCGGCCTGTCTCCTCCGGAGCCTCCACGCGGTTGAACTTAGGGGCCACTCGGCCCACCTCGC
>NW_028283722.1:167500-175000 GCF_059441095.1 Idiotropiscis lumnitzeri | reverse complement strand
GCCAACGCTCAGAGGTCGACCCGCAGGCCGAAGGAACCGTCCACCCGAACACCCCGGCGCGAGGCCGGGGCCGGCAGGGGCCCTCCGATGGCGGGTCATGATTGCCAATCGGTCAGTGGTTGTGTGTGTGCTGCGGTGCCGGCCAACGCTCAGAGGTCGACCCGCAGGCCGAAGGAACCGTCCACCCGAACACCCCGGCGCGAGGCCGGGGCCGGCAGGGGCCCTCCGATGGCGGGTCATGATTGCCAATCGGTCAGTGGTTGTGTGTGCTGCGGTGCTGCGGTGCCGGCCAACGCTCAGAGGTCGACCCGCAGGCCGAAGGAACCGTCCACCCGAACACCCCGGCGCGAGGCCGGGGCCGGCAGGGGCCCTCCGATGGCGGGTCATGATTGCCAATCGGTCAGTGGTTGTGTGTGTTGCGGTGGGGCCGGGAGGACCGCTCCTCCTGCGTCGGACCCGGGTCATGGGAAGTGCCGTGTGGCGGTGGTGGGGCCGGGAGGACCGCTCCTCCTGCGTCGGACCCGAGTCATGGGAAGTGCCGTGTGGCGGGGCCGGGAGGACCGCTCCTCCTGCGTCGGACCCGAGTCATAGGAAGTGCCGTGTGGCGGGGCCGGGAGGACCGCTCCTCCTGCGTCGGACCCGAGTCATAGGAAGTGCCGTGTGGCGGGGCCGGGAGGACCGCTCCTCCTGCGTCGGACCCGAGTCATAGGAAGTGCCGTGTTGCGCTGGTGGGGCCGTGCCCGCCAACAGCCTTCAGTGGTCGGATACCACGTTTGCAAGCTCCCCGCTGGAATGGGGACTTAGAAGAAATGAGGGGAAAATTCCCCCGGAGCTCCGTGCCTGAGGGCGGGCTGTGAGCCGCGCCGCGTCCGCCAACAGCCTTCCATGGTCGGACACCATTGTTCGCAAGTTGCCCGCTGGAATGGGCACATAGAAGAAATTTCGAGGATAACATCCACCAGAGCGCCAGGGCGGCCGTTATTGCAGTATGCGTCCGCCTGGCAGCTCTCTTCCGCGGGAACCATTGGGCAATTTCTTTCACGGAGGTGGACATAGAAGAATTTTTGTTTCTAAAAACGTGGTTCCTAAAAATGTGCCCCAGGTGTTTTGGAAAACCCGGGTAAACCTGGGAAGTAGGCAAATGACCCTCTGACTAGGGGTAAAAACGTTTGCCTACTGCAGCGCCCCTAATGCAATTCGGCGGAACTGCAACGCCCCTGGTCGCCTAAACGCTACCCCTGGTCGCCTAAACCTCACCCCTGGTCGCCTAAACCTCACCCCTGGTCGCCTAAAAGTCACCCCTGGTCGCCTAAATTGTCAACCCCTGGTCACCTAAATTGTCAACCCCTGGTCGCCTAAAGGGGACTTAGAAGAAATGAGGGGGCAAATTCCCCCGGAGCTCCGTGCCTGAGGGCGGGCTGTGAGCCGCGCCGCGTCCGCCAACAGCCTTCAGTGGTCGGATACAATGTATGAAAGTTCCCCGCTGGAAAGGGGACTTAGAAGAAATGAGGCAAATTTCCCCGGAGCTCCGTGCCTGAGGGCGGGCTGTGAGCCGCGCCGCGCCCGCCAACAGCCTTCAGTGGTCGGATACAATGTTTGAAAGTTCCCCGCTGGAAAGGGGACTTAGAAGAAATGAGGCAAATTTCCCCGGAGCTCCGTGCCTGAGGGCGGGCTGTGAGCCGCGCCGCGCCCGCCAACAGCCTTCAGTGGTCGGATACAATGTTTGAAAGGTCCCCGCTGGAAAGGGGACTTAGAAGAAATGAGGCAAATTTCCCCGGAGCTCCGTGCCTGAGGGCGGGCTGTGAGCCGCGCCGCGTCCGCCAACAGCCTTCAGTGGTCGGATACAATGTTTCAAAGTTCCCCGCTGGAAAGGGGACTTAGAAGAAATTTGTAAAAATTCACCCGGAGCTCCGTGCCTGAGGGCCGGCTATGAGCCGCGCCGTGCCCGCCAACAGCCTTCCACGGTCGGATACAATGTTTCAAAGTTCCCCGCTGGAAAGGGGACTTAGAAGGAATTTGTCAAATTCACCCGGAGCTCCGTGCCTGAGGGCCGGCTATGAGCCGCGCCGTGCCCGCCAACAGCCTTCCACGGTCGGATACAATGTTTGAAAGTTCCCCGCTGGAAAGGGGACTTAGAAGAAATGAGGGGGAAATTCCCCCGGAGCTCCGTGCCTGAGGGCGGGCTGTGAGCCGCGCCGCGTCCGCCAACAGCCTTCAGTGGTCGGATACAATGTTTGAAAGTTCCCCGCTGGAAAGGGGACTTAGAAGAAATGAGGCAAATTTCCCCGGAGCTCCGTGCCTGAGGGCGGGCTGTGAGCCGCGCCGCGTCCGCCAACAGCCTTCAGTGGTCGGATACAATGTTTGAAAGGTCCCCGCTGGAAAGGGGACTTAGAAGAAATGAGGCAAATTTCCCCGGAGCTCCGTGCCTGAGGGCGGGCTGTGAGCCGCGCCGCGCCCGCCAACAGCCTTCAGTGGTCGGATACAATGTTTGAAAGTTCCCCGCTGGAAAGGGGACTTAGAAGAAATTTGTAAAAATTCACCCGGAGCTCCGTGCCCGAGGGCCGGCTATGAGCCCCGCCGTGCCCGCCAACAGCCTTCCACGGTCGGATACAATGTTTCAAAGTTCCCCGCTGGAAAGGGGACTTAGAAGAAATTTGTAAAAATTCACCCGGAGCTCCGTGCCCGAGGGCCGGCTATGAGCCCCGCCGTGCCCGCCAACAGCCTTCCACGGTCGGATACAATGTTTCAAAGTTCCCCGCTGGAAAGGGGACTTAGAAGAAATTTGTGAAAATTCACCCGGAGCTCCGTGCCTGAGGGCCGGCTATGAGCCGCGCCGTGCCCGCCAACAGCCTTCCACGGTCGGATACAATGTTTCAAAGTTCCCCGCTGGAAAGGGGACTTAGAAGAAATTTGTGAAAATTCACCCGGAGCTCCGTGCCTGAGGGCCGGCTATGAGCCGCGCCGTGCCCGCCAACAGCCTTCCACGGTCGGATACAATGTTTCAAAGTTCCCCGCTGGAAAGGGGACTTAGAAGAAATTTGTGAAAATTCACCCGGAGCTCCGTGCCCGAGGGCCGGCTATGAGCCGCGCCGTGCCCGCCAACAGCCTTCCACGGTCGGATACAATGTTTCAAAGTTCCCCGCTGGAAAGGGGACTTAGAAGAAATTTGTGAAAATTCACCCGGAGCTCCGTGCCTGAGGGCCGGCTATGAGCCGCGCCGTGCCCGCCAACAGCCTTCCACGGTCGGATACAATGTTTCAAAGTTCCCCGCTGGAAAGGGGACTTAGAAGAAATTTGTGAAAATTCACCCGGAGCTCCGTGCCCGAGGGCCGGCTATGAGCCGCGCCGTGCCCGCCAACAGCCTTCCACGGTCGGATACAATGTTTCAAAGTTCCCCGCTGGAAAGGGGACTTAGAAGAAATTTGTGAAAATTCACCCGGAGCTCCGTGCCTGAGGGCCGGCTATGAGCCGCGCCGTGCCCGCCAACAGCCTTCCACGGTCGGATACAATGTTTCAAAGTTCCCCGCTGGAAAGGGGACTTAGAAGAAATTTGTGAAAATTCACCCGGAGCTCCGTGCCCGAGGGCCGGCTATGAGCCGCGCCGTGCCCGCCAACAGCCTTCCACGGTCGGATACAATGTTTCAAAGTTCCCCGCTGGAAAGGGGACTTAGAAGAAATTTGTGAAAATTCACCCGGAGCTCCGTGCCTGAGGGCCGGCTATGAGCCGCGCCGTGCCCGCCAACAGCCTTCCACGGTCGGATACAATGTTTCAAAGTTCCCCGCTGGAAAGGGGACTTAGAAGAAATTTGTGAAAATTCACCCGGAGCTCCGTGCCCGAGGGCCGGCTATGAGCCGCGCCGTGCCCGCCAACAGCCTT
This sequence comes from Idiotropiscis lumnitzeri, assembly GCF_059441095.1. Classification (NCBI taxonomy): domain Eukaryota; kingdom Metazoa; phylum Chordata; class Actinopteri; order Syngnathiformes; family Syngnathidae; genus Idiotropiscis; species Idiotropiscis lumnitzeri. The sequence continues at coordinate 171,123 of NW_028283722.1, read as the reverse complement.
CCACGGTCGGATACAATGTTTCAAAGTTCCCCGCTGGAAAGGGGACTTAGAAGAAATTTGTGAAAATTCACCCGGAGCTCCGTGCCTGAGGGCCGGCTATGAGCCGCGCCGTGCCCGCCAACAGCCTTCCACGGTCGGATACAATGTTTCAAAGTTCCCCGCTGGAAAGGGGACTTAGAAGAAATTTGTGAAAATTCACCCGGAGCTCCGTGCCCGAGGGCCGGCTATGAGCCGCGCCGTGCCCGCCAACAGCCTTCCACGGTCGGATACAATGTTTCAAAGTTCCCCGCTGGAAAGGGGACTTAGAAGAAATTTGTGAAAATTCACCCGGAGCTCCGTGCCTGAGGGCCGGCTATGAGCCGCGCCGTGCCCGCCAACAGCCTTCCACGGTCGGATACAATGTTTCAAAGTTCCCCGCTGGAAAGGGGACTTAGAAGAAATTTGTGAAAATTCACCCGGAGCTCCGTGCCCGAGGGCCGGCTATGAGCCGCGCCGTGCCCGCCAACAGCCTTCCACGGTCGGATACAATGTTTCAAAGTTCCCCGCTGGAAAGGGGACTTAGAAGAAATTTGTGAAAATTCACCCGGAGCTCCGTGCCTGAGGGCCGGCTATGAGCCGCGCCGTGCCCGCCAACAGCCTTCCACGGTCGGATACAATGTTTCAAAGTTCCCCGCTGGAAAGGGGACTTAGAGGAAATTTGTGAAAATTCACCCGGAGCTCCGTGCCTGAGGGCCGGCTATGAGCCGCGCCGTGCCCGCCAACAGCCTTCCACGGTCGGATACAATGTTTCAAAGTTCCCCGCTGGAAAAGGGACTTAGAAGAAATTTGTAAAAATTCACCCGGAGCTCCGTGCCCGAGGGCCGGCTATGAGCCGCGCCGTGCCCGCCAACAGCCTTCCACGGTCGGATACAATGTTTCAAAGTTCCCCGCTGGAAAGGGGACTTAGAAGAAATTTGTGAAAATTCACCCGGAGCTCCGTGCCTGAGGGCCGGCTATGAGCCGCGCCGTGCCCGCCAACAGCCTTCCACGGTCGGATACAATGTTTCAAAGTTCCCCGCTGGAAAGGGGACTTAGAAGAAATTTGTAAAAATTCACCCGGAGCTCCGTGCCCGAGGGCCGGCTATGAGCCGCGCCGTGCCCGCCAACAGCCTTCCACGGTCGGATACAATGTTTCAAAGTTCCCCGCTGGAAAGGGGACTTAGAAGAAATTTGTGAAAATTCACCCGGAGCTCCGTGCCCGAGGGCCGGCTATGAGCCGCGCCGTGCCCGCCAACAGCCTTCCACGGTCGGATACAATGTTTCAAAGTTCCCCGCTGGAAAGGGGACTTAGAAGAAATTTGTGGAAATTCACCCGGAGCTCCGTGCCTGAGGGCCGGCTATGAGCCGCGCCGTGCCCGCCAACAGCCTTCCACGGTCGGATACAATGTTTCAAAGTTCCCCGCTGGAAAGGGGACTTAGAAGAAATTTGTGAAAATTCACCCGGAGCTCCGTGCCTGAGGGCCGGCTATGAGCCGCGCCGTGCCCGCCAACAGCCTTCCACGGTCGGATACAATGTTTCAAAGTTCCCCGCTGGAAAGGGGACTTAGAAGAAATTTGTGAAAATTCACCCGGAGCTCCGTGCCTGAGGGCCGGCTATGAGCCGCGCCGTGCCCGCCAACAGCCTTCCACGGTCGGATACAATGTTTCAAAGTTCCCCGCTGGAAAGGGGACTTAGAAGAAATTAGGCAACTTTCCCCGGAGCTCCATGCCTGAGTGCGGGCTGTTTGCCGCGCCGTGCCCGCCAACAGCCTTCAGTGGTCGGATACAATGTTTCAAAGTTCCCCGCTGGAAAGGGGACTTAGAAGAAATTATGAATATTTTTGTTTCTAAAAACGTGATCCCTGAAAATGTGCCCCAGGTGTTTTGGAAAACCCGGGTAAACCTGGGAAGTAGGCAAATGACCCTCTGACTAGGGGGGAAGAACGTTTGCCTACTGCAGCGCCCCTAATGCAATTCGGCGGAACTGCAACGCCCCTGGTCGCCTAAACGCTACCCCTGGTCGCCTAAAAGCTACCCCTGGTCGCCTAAAAGCTACCCCTGGTCGCCTAAACGCTACCCCTGGTCGCCTAAACGCTACCCCTGGTCGCCTAAACGCTACCCCTGGTCGCCTAAACGCTACCCCTGGTCACCTAAACGCTACCCCTGGTCGCCTAAACGCTACCCCTGGTCACCTAAACGCTACCCCTGGTCGCCTAACTGACCCCTCGTGTGTGGGGATCAACGTTTGCCTACTAGGGCGTCCTCCGGCGGCCTCTCGGCAGTACTGCAGGCCCATTTTAGCCGAGCCCATTGAAATGAATGGGGGAATTTTATACGTTTTTGCCTTTTTTTCCCCCCCTCGTTCTTTTTGTATTTATTCATTTATTTCAACTTTTACCGACTCAACCGCCCTCCGGCGTGCCCTCGGCGGTCCCGCAAGCCCAATTCGGCCGAGCCCATTGAAATGAATGGGGGAATTTTATACGTTTTTGCCTTTTTTCCCCCCCCCCTCGTTCTTTTTGTATTTATTCATTTATTTCAACTTTTACCGACTCAACCGCCCTCCGGCGTGCCCTCGGCGGTCCCGCAAGCCCAATTCGGCCGAGCCCATTGAAATGAATGGGGGAATTTTATACGTTTTTGCCTTTTTTTTCCCCCCCTCGTTCTTTTTGTATTTATTCATTTATTTCAACTTTTACCGACTCAACCGCCCTCCGGCGTGCCCTCGGCGGTCCCGCAAGCCCAATTCGGCCGAGCCCATTGAAATGAATGGGGGAATTTTATACGTTTTTGCCTTTTTTTTCCCCCCCCCTCGTCCTTTTTGTATTTATTCATTTATTTCAACTTTTACCGACTCAACCGCCCTCCGGCGTGCCCTCGGCGGTCCCGCAAGCCCAATTCGGCCGAGCCCATTGAAATGAATGGGGGAATTTTATACGTTTTTGCCTTTTTTTTCCCCCCCTCGTTCTTTTTGTATTTATTCATTTATTTCAACTTTTACCGACTCAACCGCCCTCCGGCGTGCCCTCGGCGGTCCCGCAAGCCCAATTCGGCCGAGCCCATTGAAATGAATGGGGGAATTTTATACGTTTTTGCCTTTTTTTTCCCCCCCCTCGTCCTTTTTGTATTTATTCATTTATTTCAACTTTTACCGACTCAACCGCCCTCCGGCGTGCCCTCGGCGGTCCCGCAAGCCCAAATCGGCCGAGCCCATTGAAATGAATGGGGGGATTTTCTACGTTTTTGCCTTTTTTCCCCCCCTCGTCCTTTTTGTATTTATTTACTTATTTCAACCTTTACCGACTTAGGGGCCACTTGGCACCGCCTGTGCCCGGGGAAGGTGCTCATATTCGGCTTCACTGTCAGGCAGCATGCACTCCTCCTCCGGAGCTTCCATTTGGGCAAACTTAGGGGCCGCTTGGCACCGCCTGTGCCCGGGGAAGGTGCTCCTATTCGGGCCAAGTGTGACACACGCCCGCACTCCTCCTCCGGAGCTTCCATTTGGGCAAACTTAGGGGCCGCTTGGCACCGCCTGTGCCCGGGGAAGGTGCTCATATTCGGCTTCACTGTCAGGCAGCATGCACTCCTCCTCCGGAGCTTCCATT
>NW_028283722.1:145000-155000 GCF_059441095.1 Idiotropiscis lumnitzeri | reverse complement strand
GAAAGGACCGCTCGGCTGACGCGGGCCTGGGCTCCCGCACCCCTCTCGTGGCGGGGCACCCGCGAGCGCGGCGGAACTCCCGTGTAGGACATCTCTGGGCCCGTGTGGCCGACGGGCACGCGACAGGGTCGTCTCGGTCTCGCGACGAAAGCGGTTTCGCGCTGGTTGGTGCGCTAGAGGTCCTAGAGGTCGATCCGCAGGCCGAAGGAACCGTCCACCCGAACACCCCGGCGCGAGGCCGGGGCCGGCAGGGGCCCTCCGATGGCGGGTCATGCTTGCCAATCGGTCAGTGGTTGGTGTGGTGCAGTATATGTCAGGGTGTGGGTGCGAGATGGGCCGGGAGGACCGCTCCTCCTGCGTCGGACCCCGAGTCATAGGAAGTGCCGTTTTGTCACAACCCCAGGGGTGGGGTGGGTAACGGTAGGGAAGTGCCGGCCAACGCGCAGAGGTCGACCCGCAGGCCGAAGGAACCGTCCACCCGAACACCCCGGCGCGAGGCCGGGGCCGGCAGGGGCCCTCCGATGGCGGGTCATGATTGCCAATCGGTCAGTGGTTATGTGTGTGCTGCGGTGCCGGCCAACGCTCAGAGGTCGACCCGCAGGCCGAAGGAACCGTCCACCCGAACACCCCGGCGCGAGGCCGGGGCCGGCAGGGGCCCTCCGATGGCGGGTCATGATTGCCAATCGGTCAGTGGTTATGTGTGTGCTGCGGTGCCGGCCAACGCTCAGAGGTCGACCCGCAGGCCGAAGGAACCGTCCACCCGAACACCCCGGCGCGAGGCCGGGGCCGGCAGGGGCCCTCCGATGGCGGGTCATGATTGCCAATCGGTCAGTGGTTGTGTGTGCTGCGGTGGGGCCGGGAGGACCGCTCCTCCTGCGTCGGACCCGGGTCATGGGAAGTGCCGTGTGGCGGTGGTGGGGCCGGGAGGACCGCTCCTCCTGCGTCGGACCCGAGTCATAGGAAGTGCCGTGTGGCGGGGCCGGGAGGACCGCTCCTCCTGCGTCGGACCCGAGTCATAGGAAGTGCCGTGTGGCGGGGCCGGGAGGACCGCTCCTCCTGCGTCGGACCCGAGTCATAGGAAGTGCCGTGTGGCGGGGCCGGGAGGACCGCTCCTCCTGCGTCGGACCCGAGTCATAGGAAGTGCCGTGTTGCGCTGGTGGGGCCGTGCCCGCCAACAGCCTTCAGTGGTCGGATACCACGTTTGCAAGCTCCCCGCTGGAATGGGGACTTAGAAGAAATGAGGGGAAAATTCCCCCGGAGCTCCGTGCCTGAGGGCGGGCTGTGAGCCGCGCCGCGTCCGCCAACAGCCTTCCATGGTCGGACACCATTGTTCGCAAGTTGCCCGCTGGAATGGGCACATAGAAGAAATTTCGAGGATAACATCCACCAGAGCGCCAGGGCGGCCGTTATTGCAGTATGCGTCCGCCTGGCAGCTCTCTTCCGCGGGAACCATTGGGCAATTTCTTTCACGGAGGTGGACATAGAAGAATTTTTGTTTCTAAAAACGTGGTTCCTAAAAATGTGCCCCAGGTGTTTTGGAAAACCCGGGTAAACCTGGGAAGTAGGCAAATGACCCTCTGACTAGGGGTAAAAACGTTTGCCTACTGCAGCGCCCCTAATGCAATTCGGCGGAACTGCAACGCCCCTGGTCGCCTAAACGCTACCCCTGGTCGCCTAAACCTCACCCCTGGTCGCCTAAACCTCACCCCTGGTCGCCTAAACCTCACCCCTGGTCGCCTAAAAGTCACCCCTGGTCGCCTAAATTGTCAACCCCTGGTCACCTAAATTGTCAACCCCTGGTCGCCTAAAGGGGACTTAGAAGAAATGAGGGGGCAAATTCCCCCGGAGCTCCGTGCCTGAGGGCGGGCTGTGAGCCGCGCCGCGTCCGCCAACAGCCTTCAGTGGTCGGATACAATGTATGAAAGTTCCCCGCTGGAAAGGGGACTTAGAAGAAATGAGGCAAATTTCCCCGGAGCTCCGTGCCTGAGGGCGGGCTGTGAGCCGCGCCGCGCCCGCCAACAGCCTTCAGTGGTCGGATACAATGTTTGAAAGTTCCCCGCTGGAAAGGGGACTTAGAAGAAATGAGGCAAATTTCCCCGGAGCTCCGTGCCTGAGGGCGGGCTGTGAGCCGCGCCGCGCCCGCCAACAGCCTTCAGTGGTCGGATACAATGTTTGAAAGGTCCCCGCTGGAAAGGGGACTTAGAAGAAATGAGGCAAATTTCCCCGGAGCTCCGTGCCTGAGGGCGGGCTGTGAGCCGCGCCGCGTCCGCCAACAGCCTTCAGTGGTCGGATACAATGTTTCAAAGTTCCCCGCTGGAAAGGGGACTTAGAAGAAATTTGTAAAAATTCACCCGGAGCTCCGTGCCTGAGGGCCGGCTATGAGCCGCGCCGTGCCCGCCAACAGCCTTCCACGGTCGGATACAATGTTTCAAAGTTCCCCGCTGGAAAGGGGACTTAGAAGGAATTTGTCAAATTCACCCGGAGCTCCGTGCCTGAGGGCCGGCTATGAGCCGCGCCGTGCCCGCCAACAGCCTTCCACGGTCGGATACAATGTTTGAAAGTTCCCCGCTGGAAAGGGGACTTAGAAGAAATGAGGGGGAAATTCCCCCGGAGCTCCGTGCCTGAGGGCGGGCTGTGAGCCGCGCCGCGTCCGCCAACAGCCTTCAGTGGTCGGATACAATGTTTGAAAGGTCCCCGCTGGAAAGGGGACTTAGAAGAAATGAGGCAAATTTCCCCGGAGCTCCGTGCCTGAGTGCGGGCTGTGAGCCGCGCCGCGCCCGCCAACAGCCTTCAGTGGTCGGATACAATGTTTGAAAGTTCCCCGCTGGAAAGGGGACTTAGAAGAAATGAGGCAAATTTCCCCGGAGCTCCGTGCCTGAGGGCGGGCTGTGAGCCGCGCCGCGTCCGCCAACAGCCTTCAGTGGTCGGATACAATGTTTGAAAGGTCCCCGCTGGAAAGGGGACTTAGAAGAAATGAGGCAAATTTCCCCGGAGCTCCGTGCCTGAGGGCGGGCTGTGAGCCGCGCCGCGCCCGCCAACAGCCTTCAGTGGTCGGATACAATGTTTGAAAGTTCCCCGCTGGAAAGGGGACTTAGAAGAAATGAGGCAAATTTCCCCGGAGCTCCGTGCCTGAGTGCGGGCTGTGAGCCGCGCCGCGTCCGCCAACAGCCTTCCTTTGGTCGGATACAATGTTTGAAAGGTCCCCGCTGGAAAGGGGACTTAGAAGAATTGAGTAAAATTCACCCGGAGCTCCGTGCCCGAGGGCCGGCTATGAGCCGCGCCGTGCCCGCCAACAGCCTTCCACGGTCGGATACAATGTTTCAAAGTTCCCCGCTGGAAAGGGGACTTAGAAGAAATTTGTAAAATTCACCCGGAGCTCCGTGCCCGAGGGCCGGCTATGAGCCGCGCCGCGCCCGCCAACAGCCTTCCTTTGGTCGGATACAATGTTTCAAAGTTCCCCGCTGGAAAGGGGACTTAGAAGAAATTTGTAAAATTCACCCGGAGCTCCGTGCCCGAGGGCCGGCTATGAGCCGCGCCGTGCCCGCCAACAGCCTTCCACGGTCGGATACAATGTTTCAAAGTTCCCCGCTGGAAAGGGGACTTAGAAGAAATTTGTAAAAATTCACCCGGAGCTCCGTGCCCGAGGGCCGGCTATGAGCCCCGCCGTGCCCGCCAACAGCCTTCCACGGTCGGATACAATGTTTCAAAGTTCCCCGCTGGAAAGGGGACTTAGAAGAAATTTGTAAAAATTCACCCCGAGCTCCGTGCCCGAGGGCCGGCTATGAGCCCCGCCGTGCCCGCCAACAGCCTTCCACGGTCGGATACAATGTTTCAAAGTTCCCCGCTGGAAAGGGGACTTAGAAGAAATTTGTAAAAATTCACCCGGAGCTCCGTGCCCGAGGGCCGGCTATGAGCCCCGCCGTGCCCGCCAACAGCCTTCCACGGTCGGATACAATGTTTCAAAGTTCCCCGCTGGAAAGGGGACTTAGAAGAAATTTGTGAAAATTCACCCGGAGCTCCGTGCCTGAGGGCCGGCTATGAGCCGCGCCGCGCCCGCCAACAGCCTTCCACGGTCGGATACAATGTTTCAAAGTTCCCCGCTGGAAAGGGGACTTAGAAGAAATTTGTGAAAATTCACCCGGAGCTCCGTGCCCGAGGGCCGGCTATGAGCCGCGCCGTGCCCGCCAACAGCCTTCCACGGTCGGATACAATGTTTCAAAGTTCCCCGCTGGAAAGGGGACTTAGAAGAAATTTGTAAAAATTCATCCGGAGCTCCGTGCCCGAGGGCCGGCTATGAGCCGCGCCGCGCCCGCCAACAGCCTTCCACGGTCGGATACAATGTTTCAAAGTTCCCCGCTGGAAAGGGGACTTAGAAGAAATTTGTAAAAATTCACCCGGAGCTCCGTGCCCGAGGGCCGGCTATGAGCCGCGCCGTGCCCGCCAACAGCCTTCCACGGTCGGATACAATGTTTCAAAGTTCCCCGCTGGAAAGGGGACTTAGAAGAAATTTGTGAAAATTCACCCGGAGCTCCGTGCCCGAGGGCCGGCTATGAGCCGCGCCGTGCCCGCCAACAGCCTTCCACGGTCGGATACAATGTTTCAAAGTTCCCCGCTGGAAAGGGGACTTAGAAGAAATTAGGCAACTTTCCCCGGAGCTCCATGCCTGAGTGCGGGCTGTTTGCCGCGCCGTGCCCGCCAACAGCCTTCAGTGGTCGGATACAATGTTTCAAAGTTCCCCGCTGGAAAGGGGACTTAGAAGAAATTATGAATATTTTTGTTTCTAAAAACGTGATCCCTGAAAATGTGCCCCAGGTGTTTTGGAAAACCCGGGTAAACCTGGGAAGTAGGCAAATGACCCTCTGACTAGGGGGGATGAACGTTTGCCTACTGCAGCGCCCCTAATGCAATTCGGCGGAACTGCAACGCCCCTGGTCGCCTAAACGCTACCCCTGGTCGCCTAAAAGCTACCCCTGGTCGCCTAAAAGCTACCCCTGGTCGCCTAAACGCTACCCCTGGTCGCCTAAACGCTACCCCTGGTCGCCTAAACGCTACCCCTGGTCACCTAAACGCTACCCCTGGTCGCCTAAACGCTTCCCCTGGTCACCTAAACGCTACCCCTGGTCGCCTAAACGCTACCCCTGGTCGCCTAACTGACCCCTCGTGTGTGGGGATCAACGTTTGCCTACTAGGGCGTCCTCCGGCGGCCTCTCGGCAGTACTGCAGGCCCATTTTAGCCGAGCCCATTGAAATGAATGGGGGAATTTTATACGTTTTTGCCTTTTTTTCCCCCCCTCGTTCTTTTTGTATTTATTCATTTATTTCAACTTTTACCGACTCAACCGCCCTCCGGCGTGCCCTCGGCGGTCCCGCAAGCCCAATTCGGCCGAGCCCATTGAAATGAATGGGGGAATTTTATACGTTTTTGCCTTTTTCCCCCCCCCCTCGTTCTTTTTGTATTTATTCATTTATTTCAACTTTTACCGACTCAACCGCCCTCCGGCGTGCCCTCGGCGGTCCCGCAAGCCCAATTCGGCCGAGCCCATTGAAATGAATGGGGGAATTTTATACGTTTTTGCCTTTTTTTTCCCCCCCTCGTTCTTTTTGTATTTATTCATTTATTTCAACTTTTACCGACTCAACCGCCCTCCGGCGTGCCCTCGGCGGTCCCGCAAGCCCAATTCGGCCGAGCCCATTGAAATGAATGGGGGAATTTTATACGTTTTTGCCTTTTTTTTCCCCCCCTCGTTCTTTTTGTATTTATTCATTTATTTCAACTTTTACCGACTCAACCGCCCTCCGGCGTGCCCTCGGCGGTCCCGCAAGCCCAATTCGGCCGAGCCCATTGAAATGAATGGGGGAATTTTATACGTTTTTGCCTTTTTTCCCCCCCCTCGTTCTTTTTGTATTTATTCATTTATTTCAACTTTTACCGACTCAACCGCCCTCCGGCGTGCCCTCGGCGGTCCCGCAAGCCCAATTCGGCCGAGCCCATTGAAATGAATGGGGGAATTTTATACGTTTTTGCCTTTTTTTTCCCCCCCTCGTTCTTTTTGTATTTATTCATTTATTTCAACTTTTACCGACTCAACCGCCCTCCGGCGTGCCCTCGGCGGTCCCGCAAGCCCAATTCGGCCGAGCCCATTGAAATGAATGGGGGAATTTTATACGTTTTTGCCTTTTTTTTCCCCCCCTCGTCCTTTTTGTATTTATTCATTTATTTCAACTTTTACCGACTCAACCGCCCTCCGGCGTGCCCTCGGCGGTCCCGCAAGCCCAATTCGGCCGAGCCCATTGAAATGAATGGGGGAATTTTATACGTTTTTGCCTTATTTCCCCCCCCCTCGTCCTTTTTGTATTTATTCATTTATTTCAACTTTTACCGACTCAACCGCCCTCCGGCGTGCCCTCGGCGGTCCCGCAAGCCCAATTCGGCCGAGCCCATTGAAATGAATGGGGGAATTTTATACGTTTTTGCCTTATTTCCCCCCCCCCTCGTCCTTTTTGTATTTATTCATTTATTTCAACTTTTACCGACTCAACCGCCCTCCGGCGTGCCCTCGGCGGTCCCGCAAGCCCAATTCGGCCGAGCCCATTGAAATGAATGGGGGAATTTTATACGTTTTTGCCTTTTTTCCCCCCCCCTCGTTCTTTTTGTATTTATTCATTTATTTCAACTTTTACCGACTCAACCGCCCTCCGGCGTGCCCTCGGCGGTCCCGCAAGCCCAATTCGGCCGAGCCCATTGAAATGAATGGGGGAATTTTATACGTTTTTGCCTTTTTTTTCCCCCCCTCGTTCTTTTTGTATTTATTCATTTATTTCAACTTTTACCGACTCAACCGCCCTCCGGCGTGCCCTCGGCGGTCCCGCAAGCCCAATTCGGCCGAGCCCATTGAAATGAATGGGGGAATTTTATACGTTTTTGCCTTTTTTTTCCCCCCCTCGTCCTTTTTGTATTTATTCATTTATTTCAACTTTTACCGACTCAACCGCCCTCCGGCGTGCCCTCGGCGGTCCCGCAAGCCCAATTCGGCCGAGCCCATTGAAATGAATGGGGGAATTTTATACGTTTTTGCCTTATTTCCCCCCCCCTCGTCCTTTTTGTATTTATTCATTTATTTCAACTTTTACCGACTCAACCGCCCTCCGGCGTGCCCTCGGCGGTCCCGCAAGCCCAATTCGGCCGAGCCCATTGAAATGAATGGGGGAATTTTATACGTTTTTGCCTTTTTTTTCCCCCCCTCGTTCTTTTTGTATTTATTCATTTATTTCAACTTTTACCGACTCAACCGCCCTCCGGCGTGCCCTCGGCGGTCCCGCAAGCCCAATTCGGCCGAGCCCATTGAAATGAATGGGGGAATTTTATACGTTTTTGCCTTTTTTTTCCCCCCCTCGTCCTTTTTGTATTTATTCATTTATTTCAACTTTTACCGACTCAACCGCCCTCCGGCGTGCCCTCGGCGGTCCCGCAAGCCCAATTCGGCCGAGCCCATTGAAATGAATGGGGGAATTTTATACGTTTTTGCCTTATTTCCCCCCCCCTCGTCCTTTTTGTATTTATTCATTTATTTCAACTTTTACCGACTCAACCGCCCTCCGGCGTGCCCTCGGCGGTCCCGCAAGCCCAATTCGGCCGAGCCCATTGAAATGAATGGGGGAATTTTATACGTTTTTGCCTTATTTCCCCCCCCCCTCGTCCTTTTTGTATTTATTCATTTATTTCAACTTTTACCGACTCAACCGCCCTCCGGCGTGCCCTCGGCGGTCCCGCAAGCCCAATTCGGCCGAGCCCATTGAAATGAATGGGGGAATTTTATACGTTTTTGCCTTTTTTTCCCCCCCCTCGTCCTTTTTGTATTTATTTACTTATTTCAACCTTTACCGACTTAGGGGCCGCTTTGCACCGCCTGTGCCCGGGGAAGGTGCTCCTATTCGGGCCAAGTGTGACACACGCCCGCACTCCTCCTCCGGAGCTTCCATTTGGGCAAACTTAGGGGCCGCTTGGCACCGCCTGTGCCCGGGGAAGGTGCTCATATTCGGGCCAAGTGTGACACACGCCCGCACTCCTCCTCCGGAGCTTCCATTTGGGCAAACTTAGGGGCCGCTTGGCACCGCCTGTGCCCGGGGAAGGTGCTCATATTCGGCTTCACTGTCAGGCAGCATGCACTCCTCCTCCGGAGCTTCCATTTGGGCAAACTTAGGGGCCGCTTGGCACCGCCTGTGCCCGGGGAAGGTGCTCCTATTCGGGCCAAGTGTGACACACGCCCGCCCTCCTCCTCCGGAGCTTCCATGAGGGTAGACTTAGGGGCCGCTTGGCACCTCCCGTGCCCGGGGAAGGTGCTCATATTCGGCTTCACTGTCACACAGCATGCACTCCTCCTCCGGAGCTTCCATAAGGGCAAACTTAGGGGCCGCTTGGCACCGCCCGTGCCCGGGGAAGGTGCTCATATTCGGGCCAAGTGTGACACACGCCCGCACTCCTCCTCCGGAGCTTCCATTTGGGCAAACTTAGGGGCCGCTTGGCACCGCCCGTGCCCGGGGAAGGTGCTCCTATTCGGGCCAAGTGTGACACACGCCCGCACTCCTCCTCCGGAGCTTCCATAAGGGCAAACTTAGGGGCCGCTTGGCACCGTCTGTGCCCGGGGAAGGTGCTCCTATTCGGGCCAAGTGTGACACACGCCCGCACTCCTCCTCCGGAGCTTCCATTAGGGCAAACTTAGGGGCCGCTTGGCACCGTCTGTGCCCGGGGAAGGTGCTCCTCTCCGGGCCAAGTGTGACACACGCCCGCACTCCTCCTCCGGAGCTTCCATTAGGGTAGACTTAGGGGCCGCTTGGCACGGCCTGTGCCCGGGGAAGGTGCTCCTATTCGGCTTCACTGTCAGGCAGCATGCACTCCTCCTCCGGAGCTTCCATAAGGGCAAACTTAGGGGCCGCTTGGCACCGCCTGTGCCCGGGGAAGGTGCTCATATTCGGCTTCACTGTCAGGCAGCATGCACTCCTCCTCCGGAGCTTCCATTAGGGCAAACTTAGGGGCCGCTTGGCACCGTCTGTGCCCGGGGAAGGTGCTCCTATTCGGCTTCACTGTCATGCAGCATGCACTCCTCCTCCGGAGCTTCCATTTGGGCAAACTTAGGGGCCGCTTGGCACCGTCTGTGCCCGGGGAAGGTGCTCATATTCGGCTTCACTGTCAGGCAGCATGCACTCCTCCTCCGGAGCTTCCATTTGGGCAAACTTAGGGGCCGCTTGGCACCGCCTGTGCCCGGGGAAGGTGCTCATATTCGGCTTCACTGTCATGCAGCATGCACTCCTCCACCGGAGCTTCCATAAGGGCAAACTTAGGGGCCGCTTGGCACCGCCTGTGCCCGGGGAAGGTGCTCCTATTCGGGCCAAGTGTGACACACGCCCGCACTCCTCCTCCGGAGCTTCCATGAGGGTAGACTTAGGGGCCGCTTGGCACCTCCCGTGCCCGGGGAAGGTGCTCATATTCGGGCTAAGTGTGACAGACGCCGGCCTATTACCCCCGGAGCGATGGAGCTGGGGGCGCTCGCTCCCCGCCCGTGCCCGGGGAAGGTGCTCCTCTCCGGCCTAAGTGTGGCAGACGCCGGCCTATTACCCCCAGAGCGATGGAGCTGGGGGGCGCTCGCTCCCCGCCCGTGCCCGGGGAAGGTGCTCCTCTCCGGGCTAAGTGTGGCAGACGCCGGCCTATTACCCCCGGAGCGATGGAGCTGGGGGGCGCTCGCTCCCTGCCTGTGCCCGGGGAAGGTGCTCATTTCCGGGCTAAGTGTGGCAGACGCCGGCCTATTACCCCCGGAGCGATGGAGCTGGGGGGCGCTCGCTCCCTGCCTGTGCCCGGGGAAGGTGCTCATTTCCGGGCTAAGTGTGGCAGACGCCGGCCTATTACCCCCGGAGCGATGGAGCTGGGGGGCGCTCGCTCCCTGCCTGTGCCCGGGGAAGGTGCTCATTTCCGGGCTAAGTGTGGCAGACGCCGGCCTATTACCCC
>NW_028283722.1:125000-135000 GCF_059441095.1 Idiotropiscis lumnitzeri | reverse complement strand
CCGAAATTTCCGTTACCGATTCAGCCCCCGTGCGCGGTGAGGAAGTCGGCTGGGCCTCGGTATGTACTCGGTCCGTAGAGGCCGCGTTACCGCGTGGCGGTCAGTCGCGGGAGGGAGCCGGAGCCGCCCGCACGCCCGCGACCGCAACACGCACTCGGAGGCGGCGTCTTCTGACAGACGCCGGTAGGGTTTGAGAAACATGCTTTTTCGGAAAGGACCGCTCGGCTGACGCGGGCCTGGGCTCCCGCACCCCTCTCGTGGCGGGGCACCCGCGAGCGCGGCGGAACTCCCGTGTAGGACATCTCTGGGCCCGTGTGGCCGACGGGCACGCGACAGGGTCGTCTCGGTCTCGCGACGAAAGCGGTTTCGCGCTGGTTGGTGCGCTAGAGGTCGATCCGCAGGCCGAAGGAACCGTCCACCCGAACACCCCGGCGCGAGGCCGGGGCCGGCAGGGGCCCTCCGATGGCGGGTCATGCTTGCCAATCGGTCAGTGGTTGGTGTGGTGCAGTATATGTCAGGGTGTGGGTGCGAGATGGGCCGGGAGGACCGCTCCTCCTGCGTCGGACCCCGAGTCATAGGAAGTGCCGTTTTGTCACAACCCCAGGGGTGGGGTGGGTAACGGTAGGGAAGTGCCGGCCAACGCGCAGAGGTCGACCCGCAGGCCGAAGGAACCGTCCACCCGAACACCCCGGCGCGAGGCCGGGGCCGGCAGGGGCCCTCCGATGGCGGGTCATGATTGCCAATCGGTCAGTGGTTATGTGTGTGCTGCGGTGCCGGCCAACGCTCAGAGGTCGACCCGCAGGCCGAAGGAACCGTCCACCCGAACACCCCGGCGCGAGGCCGGGGCCGGCAGGGGCCCTCCGATGGCGGGTCATGATTGCCAATCGGTCAGTGGTTGTGTGTGTGCTGCGGTGCCGGCCAACGCTCAGAGGTCGACCCGCAGGCCGAAGGAACCGTCCACCCGAACACCCCGGCGCGAGGCCGGGGCCGGCAGGGGCCCTCCGATGGCGGGTCATGATTGCCAATCGGTCAGTGGTTGTGTGTGCTGCGGTGCTGCGGTGCCGGCCAACGCTCAGAGGTCGACCCGCAGGCCGAAGGAACCGTCCACCCGAACACCCCGGCGCGAGGCCGGGGCCGGCAGGGGCCCTCCGATGGCGGGTCATGATTGCCAATCGGTCAGTGGTTGTGTGTGTTGCGGTGGGGCCGGGAGGACCGCTCCTCCTGCGTCGGACCCGGGTCATGGGAAGTGCCGTGTGGCGGTGGTGGGGCCGGGAGGACCGCTCCTCCTGCGTCGGACCCGAGTCATGGGAAGTGCCGTGTGGCGGGGCCGGGAGGACCGCTCCTCCTGCGTCGGACCCGAGTCATAGGAAGTGCCGTGTGGCGGGGCCGGGAGGACCGCTCCTCCTGCGTCGGACCCGAGTCATAGGAAGTGCCGTGTGGCGGGGCCGGGAGGACCGCTCCTCCTGCGTCGGACCCGAGTCATAGGAAGTGCCGTGTTGCGCTGGTGGGGCCGTGCCCGCCAACAGCCTTCAGTGGTCGGATACCACGTTTGCAAGCTCCCCGCTGGAATGGGGACTTAGAAGAAATGAGGGGAAAATTCCCCCGGAGCTCCGTGCCTGAGGGCGGGCTGTGAGCCGCGCCGCGTCCGCCAACAGCCTTCCATGGTCGGACACCATTGTTCGCAAGTTGCCCGCTGGAATGGGCACATAGAAGAAATTTCGAGGATAACATCCACCAGAGCGCCAGGGCGGCCGTTATTGCAGTATGCGTCCGCCTGGCAGCTCTCTTCCGCGGGAACCATTGGGCAATTTCTTTCACGGAGGTGGACATAGAAGAATTTTTGTTTCTAAAAACGTGGTTCCTAAAAATGTGCCCCAGGTGTTTTGGAAAACCCGGGTAAACCTGGGAAGTAGGCAAATGACCCTCTGACTAGGGGTAAAAACGTTTGCCTACTGCAGCGCCCCTAATGCAATTCGGCGGAACTGCAACGCCCCTGGTCGCCTAAACGCTACCCCTGGTCGCCTAAACCTCACCCCTGGTCGCCTAAACCTCACCCCTGGTCGCCTAAAAGTCACCCCTGGTCGCCTAAATTGTCAACCCCTGGTCACCTAAATTGTCAACCCCTGGTCGCCTAAAGGGGACTTAGAAGAAATGAGGGGGCAAATTCCCCCGGAGCTCCGTGCCTGAGGGCGGGCTGTGAGCCGCGCCGCGTCCGCCAACAGCCTTCAGTGGTCGGATACAATGTATGAAAGTTCCCCGCTGGAAAGGGGACTTAGAAGAAATGAGGCAAATTTCCCCGGAGCTCCGTGCCTGAGGGCGGGCTGTGAGCCGCGCCGCGCCCGCCAACAGCCTTCAGTGGTCGGATACAATGTTTGAAAGTTCCCCGCTGGAAAGGGGACTTAGAAGAAATGAGGCAAATTTCCCCGGAGCTCCGTGCCTGAGGGCGGGCTGTGAGCCGCGCCGCGCCCGCCAACAGCCTTCAGTGGTCGGATACAATGTTTGAAAGGTCCCCGCTGGAAAGGGGACTTAGAAGAAATGAGGCAAATTTCCCCGGAGCTCCGTGCCTGAGGGCGGGCTGTGAGCCGCGCCGCGTCCGCCAACAGCCTTCAGTGGTCGGATACAATGTTTCAAAGTTCCCCGCTGGAAAGGGGACTTAGAAGAAATTTGTAAAAATTCACCCGGAGCTCCGTGCCTGAGGGCCGGCTATGAGCCGCGCCGTGCCCGCCAACAGCCTTCCACGGTCGGATACAATGTTTCAAAGTTCCCCGCTGGAAAGGGGACTTAGAAGGAATTTGTCAAATTCACCCGGAGCTCCGTGCCTGAGGGCCGGCTATGAGCCGCGCCGTGCCCGCCAACAGCCTTCCACGGTCGGATACAATGTTTGAAAGTTCCCCGCTGGAAAGGGGACTTAGAAGAAATGAGGGGGAAATTCCCCCGGAGCTCCGTGCCTGAGGGCGGGCTGTGAGCCGCGCCGCGTCCGCCAACAGCCTTCAGTGGTCGGATACAATGTTTGAAAGTTCCCCGCTGGAAAGGGGACTTAGAAGAAATGAGGCAAATTTCCCCGGAGCTCCGTGCCTGAGGGCGGGCTGTGAGCCGCGCCGCGTCCGCCAACAGCCTTCAGTGGTCGGATACAATGTTTGAAAGGTCCCCGCTGGAAAGGGGACTTAGAAGAAATGAGGCAAATTTCCCCGGAGCTCCGTGCCTGAGGGCGGGCTGTGAGCCGCGCCGCGCCCGCCAACAGCCTTCAGTGGTCGGATACAATGTTTGAAAGTTCCCCGCTGGAAAGGGGACTTAGAAGAAATTTGTAAAAATTCACCCGGAGCTCCGTGCCCGAGGGCCGGCTATGAGCCCCGCCGTGCCCGCCAACAGCCTTCCACGGTCGGATACAATGTTTCAAAGTTCCCCGCTGGAAAGGGGACTTAGAAGAAATTTGTAAAAATTCACCCGGAGCTCCGTGCCCGAGGGCCGGCTATGAGCCCCGCCGTGCCCGCCAACAGCCTTCCACGGTCGGATACAATGTTTCAAAGTTCCCCGCTGGAAAGGGGACTTAGAAGAAATTTGTGAAAATTCACCCGGAGCTCCGTGCCTGAGGGCCGGCTATGAGCCGCGCCGTGCCCGCCAACAGCCTTCCACGGTCGGATACAATGTTTCAAAGTTCCCCGCTGGAAAGGGGACTTAGAAGAAATTTGTGAAAATTCACCCGGAGCTCCGTGCCTGAGGGCCGGCTATGAGCCGCGCCGTGCCCGCCAACAGCCTTCCACGGTCGGATACAATGTTTCAAAGTTCCCCGCTGGAAAGGGGACTTAGAAGAAATTTGTGAAAATTCACCCGGAGCTCCGTGCCCGAGGGCCGGCTATGAGCCGCGCCGTGCCCGCCAACAGCCTTCCACGGTCGGATACAATGTTTCAAAGTTCCCCGCTGGAAAGGGGACTTAGAAGAAATTTGTGAAAATTCACCCGGAGCTCCGTGCCTGAGGGCCGGCTATGAGCCGCGCCGTGCCCGCCAACAGCCTTCCACGGTCGGATACAATGTTTCAAAGTTCCCCGCTGGAAAGGGGACTTAGAAGAAATTTGTGAAAATTCACCCGGAGCTCCGTGCCCGAGGGCCGGCTATGAGCCGCGCCGTGCCCGCCAACAGCCTTCCACGGTCGGATACAATGTTTCAAAGTTCCCCGCTGGAAAGGGGACTTAGAGGAAATTTGTGAAAATTCACCCGGAGCTCCGTGCCTGAGGGCCGGCTATGAGCCGCGCCGTGCCCGCCAACAGCCTTCCACGGTCGGATACAATGTTTCAAAGTTCCCCGCTGGAAAGGGGACTTAGAAGAAATTTGTGAAAATTCACCCGGAGCTCCGTGCCCGAGGGCCGGCTATGAGCCGCGCCGTGCCCGCCAACAGCCTTCCACGGTCGGATACAATGTTTCAAAGTTCCCCGCTGGAAAGGGGACTTAGAAGAAATTTGTGAAAATTCACCCGGAGCTCCGTGCCTGAGGGCCGGCTATGAGCCGCGCCGTGCCCGCCAACAGCCTTCCACGGTCGGATACAATGTTTCAAAGTTCCCCGCTGGAAAGGGGACTTAGAAGAAATTTGTGAAAATTCACCCGGAGCTCCGTGCCCGAGGGCCGGCTATGAGCCGCGCCGTGCCCGCCAACAGCCTTCCACGGTCGGATACAATGTTTCAAAGTTCCCCGCTGGAAAGGGGACTTAGAAGAAATTTGTGAAAATTCACCCGGAGCTCCGTGCCTGAGGGCCGGCTATGAGCCGCGCCGTGCCCGCCAACAGCCTTCCACGGTCGGATACAATGTTTCAAAGTTCCCCGCTGGAAAGGGGACTTAGAAGAAATTTGTGAAAATTCACCCGGAGCTCCGTGCCCGAGGGCCGGCTATGAGCCGCGCCGTGCCCGCCAACAGCCTTCCACGGTCGGATACAATGTTTCAAAGTTCCCCGCTGGAAAGGGGACTTAGAAGAAATTTGTGAAAATTCACCCGGAGCTCCGTGCCTGAGGGCCGGCTATGAGCCGCGCCGTGCCCGCCAACAGCCTTCCACGGTCGGATACAATGTTTCAAAGTTCCCCGCTGGAAAGGGGACTTAGAAGAAA
Organism: Idiotropiscis lumnitzeri; assembly: GCF_059441095.1. Classification (NCBI taxonomy): domain Eukaryota; kingdom Metazoa; phylum Chordata; class Actinopteri; order Syngnathiformes; family Syngnathidae; genus Idiotropiscis; species Idiotropiscis lumnitzeri. The sequence goes on along the minus strand of NW_028283722.1, from coordinate 129,907 downwards.
TTTGTGAAAATTCACCCGGAGCTCCGTGCCCGAGGGCCGGCTATGAGCCGCGCCGTGCCCGCCAACAGCCTTCCACGGTCGGATACAATGTTTCAAAGTTCCCCGCTGGAAAGGGGACTTAGAAGAAATTTGTGAAAATTCACCCGGAGCTCCGTGCCTGAGGGCCGGCTATGAGCCGCGCCGTGCCCGCCAACAGCCTTCCACGGTCGGATACAATGTTTCAAAGTTCCCCGCTGGAAAGGGGACTTAGAGGAAATTTGTGAAAATTCACCCGGAGCTCCGTGCCTGAGGGCCGGCTATGAGCCGCGCCGTGCCCGCCAACAGCCTTCCACGGTCGGATACAATGTTTCAAAGTTCCCCGCTGGAAAGGGGACTTAGAAGAAATTTGTAAAAATTCACCCGGAGCTCCGTGCCCGAGGGCCGGCTATGAGCCGCGCCGTGCCCGCCAACAGCCTTCCACGGTCGGATACAATGTTTCAAAGTTCCCCGCTGGAAAGGGGACTTAGAAGAAATTTGTGAAAATTCACCCGGAGCTCCGTGCCTGAGGGCCGGCTATGAGCCGCGCCGTGCCCGCCAACAGCCTTCCACGGTCGGATACAATGTTTCAAAGTTCCCCGCTGGAAAGGGGACTTAGAAGAAATTTGTAAAAATTCACCCGGAGCTCCGTGCCCGAGGGCCGGCTATGAGCCGCGCCGTGCCCGCCAACAGCCTTCCACGGTCGGATACAATGTTTCAAAGTTCCCCGCTGGAAAGGGGACTTAGAAGAAATTTGTGAAAATTCACCCGGAGCTCCGTGCCCGAGGGCCGGCTATGAGCCGCGCCGTGCCCGCCAACAGCCTTCCACGGTCGGATACAATGTTTCAAAGTTCCCCGCTGGAAAGGGGACTTAGAAGAAATTTGTGGAAATTCACCCGGAGCTCCGTGCCTGAGGGCCGGCTATGAGCCGCGCCGTGCCCGCCAACAGCCTTCCACGGTCGGATACAATGTTTCAAAGTTCCCCGCTGGAAAGGGGACTTAGAAGAAATTTGTGAAAATTCACCCGGAGCTCCGTGCCTGAGGGCCGGCTATGAGCCGCGCCGTGCCCGCCAACAGCCTTCCACGGTCGGATACAATGTTTCAAAGTTCCCCGCTGGAAAGGGGACTTAGAAGAAATTTGTGAAAATTCACCCGGAGCTCCGTGCCTGAGGGCCGGCTATGAGCCGCGCCGTGCCCGCCAACAGCCTTCCACGGTCGGATACAATGTTTCAAAGTTCCCCGCTGGAAAGGGGACTTAGAAGAAATTAGGCAACTTTCCCCGGAGCTCCATGCCTGAGTGCGGGCTGTTTGCCGCGCCGTGCCCGCCAACAGCCTTCAGTGGTCGGATACAATGTTTCAAAGTTCCCCGCTGGAAAGGGGACTTAGAAGAAATTATGAATATTTTTGTTTCTAAAAACGTGATCCCTGAAAATGTGCCCCAGGTGTTTTGGAAAACCCGGGTAAACCTGGGAAGTAGGCAAATGACCCTCTGACTAGGGGGGAAGAACGTTTGCCTACTGCAGCGCCCCTAATGCAATTCGGCGGAACTGCAACGCCCCTGGTCGCCTAAACGCTACCCCTGGTCGCCTAAAAGCTACCCCTGGTCGCCTAAAAGCTACCCCTGGTCGCCTAAACGCTACCCCTGGTCGCCTAAACGCTACCCCTGGTCGCCTAAACGCTACCCCTGGTCGCCTAAACGCTACCCCTGGTCACCTAAACGCTACCCCTGGTCGCCTAAACGCTACCCCTGGTCACCTAAACGCTACCCCTGGTCGCCTAACTGACCCCTCGTGTGTGGGGATCAACGTTTGCCTACTAGGGCGTCCTCCGGCGGCCTCTCGGCAGTACTGCAGGCCCATTTTAGCCGAGCCCATTGAAATGAATGGGGGAATTTTATACGTTTTTGCCTTTTTTTCCCCCCCTCGTTCTTTTTGTATTTATTCATTTATTTCAACTTTTACCGACTCAACCGCCCTCCGGCGTGCCCTCGGCGGTCCCGCAAGCCCAATTCGGCCGAGCCCATTGAAATGAATGGGGGAATTTTATACGTTTTTGCCTTTTTTCCCCCCCCCCTCGTTCTTTTTGTATTTATTCATTTATTTCAACTTTTACCGACTCAACCGCCCTCCGGCGTGCCCTCGGCGGTCCCGCAAGCCCAATTCGGCCGAGCCCATTGAAATGAATGGGGGAATTTTATACGTTTTTGCCTTTTTTTTCCCCCCCTCGTTCTTTTTGTATTTATTCATTTATTTCAACTTTTACCGACTCAACCGCCCTCCGGCGTGCCCTCGGCGGTCCCGCAAGCCCAATTCGGCCGAGCCCATTGAAATGAATGGGGGAATTTTATACGTTTTTGCCTTTTTTTTCCCCCCCCCTCGTCCTTTTTGTATTTATTCATTTATTTCAACTTTTACCGACTCAACCGCCCTCCGGCGTGCCCTCGGCGGTCCCGCAAGCCCAATTCGGCCGAGCCCATTGAAATGAATGGGGGAATTTTATACGTTTTTGCCTTTTTTTTCCCCCCCTCGTTCTTTTTGTATTTATTCATTTATTTCAACTTTTACCGACTCAACCGCCCTCCGGCGTGCCCTCGGCGGTCCCGCAAGCCCAATTCGGCCGAGCCCATTGAAATGAATGGGGGAATTTTATACGTTTTTGCCTTTTTTTTCCCCCCCCTCGTCCTTTTTGTATTTATTCATTTATTTCAACTTTTACCGACTCAACCGCCCTCCGGCGTGCCCTCGGCGGTCCCGCAAGCCCAAATCGGCCGAGCCCATTGAAATGAATGGGGGGATTTTCTACGTTTTTGCCTTTTTTCCCCCCCTCGTCCTTTTTGTATTTATTTACTTATTTCAACCTTTACCGACTTAGGGGCCACTTGGCACCGCCTGTGCCCGGGGAAGGTGCTCATATTCGGCTTCACTGTCAGGCAGCATGCACTCCTCCTCCGGAGCTTCCATTTGGGCAAACTTAGGGGCCGCTTGGCACCGCCTGTGCCCGGGGAAGGTGCTCCTATTCGGGCCAAGTGTGACACACGCCCGCACTCCTCCTCCGGAGCTTCCATTTGGGCAAACTTAGGGGCCGCTTGGCACCGCCTGTGCCCGGGGAAGGTGCTCATATTCGGCTTCACTGTCAGGCAGCATGCACTCCTCCTCCGGAGCTTCCATTTGGGCAAACTTAGGGGCCGCTTGGCACCGTCTGTGCCCGGGGAAGGTGCTCCTATTCGGGCCAAGTGTGACACACGCCCGCACTCCTCCTCCGGAGCTTCCATGAGGGTAAACTTAGGGGCCGCTTGGCACCGCCTGTGCCCGGAGAAGGTGCTCATAGTCGGCTTCACTGTCAGGCAGCATGCACTCCTCCTCCGGAGCTTCCATTAGGGCAAACTTAGGGGCCGCTTGGCACCGTCTGTGCCCGGGGAAGGTGCTCCTATTCGGCTTCACTGTCATGCAGCATGCACTCCTCCTCCGGAGCTTCCATTTGGGCAAACTTAGGGGCCGCTTGGCACCGTCTGTGCCCGGGGAAGGTGCTCATATTCGGCTTCACTGTCAGGCAGCATGCACTCCTCCTCCGGAGCTTCCATTTGGGCAAACTTAGGGGCCGCTTGGCACCGCCTGTGCCCGGGGAAGGTGCTCATATTCGGCTTCACTGTCATGCAGCATGCACTCCTCCACCGGAGCTTCCATAAGGGCAAACTTAGGGGCCGCTTGGCACCGCCTGTGCCCGGGGAAGGTGCTCCTATTCGGGCCAAGTGTGACACACGCCCGCACTCCTCCTCCGGAGCTTCCATGAGGGTAGACTTAGGGGCCGCTTGGCACCTCCCGTGCCCGGGGAAGGTGCTCATATTCGGGCTAAGTGTGACAGACGCCGGCCTATTACCCCCGGAGCGATGGAGCTGGGGGCGCTCGCTCCCCGCCCGTGCCCGGGGAAGGTGCTCATTTCCGGGCTAAGTGTGGCAGACGCCGGCCTATTACCCCCGGAGCGATGGAGCTGGGGGGCGCTCGCTCCCTGCCTGTGCCCGGGGAAGGTGCTCATTTCCGGGCTAAGTGTGGCAGACGCCGGCCTATTACCCCCGGAGCGATGGAGCTGGGGGGCGCTCGCTCCCTGCCTGTGCCCGGGGAAGGTGCTCCTCTCCAGCCCCAGGTCGCCTAACCCCCTTACCCCTGGTCACCTAAACCCCTTACCCCTGGTCGCCTAAACGTCTCACCCCTGGTCGCCTAAACCCCTTACCCCTGGTCACCTAAACCCCTTACCCCTGGTCGCCTAAGTGGCCCACCCCTGGTCACCTAAACGTCCCACCCCTGGTCGCCTAAACCCCTTACCCCTGGTCACCTAAACGTCCCACCCCTGGTCGCCTAAACGTCCCACCCCTGGTCGCCTAAACCTGCCACCCCTGGTCGCCTAAGTGGCCCACCCCTGGTCGCCTAAACCTGCCGCCCCTGGTCACCTAAGTGGCCCACCCCTGGTCGCCTAAGTGGCCCACCCCTGGTCGCCTAAGTGGCCCACCCCTGGTCGCCTAAGTGGCCCACCCCTGGTCGCCTAAGTGGCCCACCCCTGGTCGCCTAAGTGGCCCACCCCTGGTCGCCTAAGTGGCCCACCCCTGGTCGCCTAAGTGGCCCACCCCTGGTCGCCTAAGTGGCCCACCCCTGGTCGCACTTAGTGCAATTCGGCCCACCTCGCGTCCGGGGGGAGGCCATCCTCTTCGGCCTGACTTTCACGGACGCCGGCCTGTCTCCTCCGGAGCCTCCACGCGGTTGAACTTAGGGGCCACTCGGCCCACCTCGCGTCCGGGGGAAGGCCGTCCTCTTCGGCCTGACTTTCACGGACGCCGGCCTGTCTCCTCCGGAGCCTCCACGCGGTTGAACTTAGGGGCCACTCGGCCCACCTCGCGTCCG
>NW_028283722.1:105000-115000 GCF_059441095.1 Idiotropiscis lumnitzeri | reverse complement strand
CAGTTATCCAAGTAACGGTGGAGCGATCAAAGGAACCATAACTGATTTAATGAGCCATTCGCAGTTTCACTGTATCGGAACCGTGTGTACTTAGACTTGCATGGCTTAATCTTTGAGACAAGCATATGCTACTGGCAGGATCAACCAGGTAGCCCTCGCGTCCGGCGGTCTGTGTTTCTTGCATTGGAACCGGAGCTGAGCGGGGAGCCGGGCGCGGGGACCGGGCGGCGCCCGCGGGAGACGGCCTCCCGCGGGGTTACCCCCGGCGGCACCCCAGCCTCCCTCGTTGTTTTTTCTCTCTCATTTTTTTCGGACGTGGGCTACCGAAATTTCCGTTACCGATTCAGCCCCCGTGCGCGGTGAGGAAGTCGGCTGGGCCTCGGTATGTACTCGGTCCGTAGAGGCCGCGTTACCGCGTGGCGGTCAGTCGCGGGAGGGAGCCGGAGCCGCCCGCACGCCCGCGACCGCAACACGCACTCGGAGGCGGCGTCTTCTGACAGACGCCGGTAGGGTTTGAGAAACATGCTTTTTCGGAAAGGACCGCTCGGCTGACGCGGGCCTGGGCTCCCGCACCCCTCTCGTGGCGGGGCACCCGCGAGCGCGGCGGAACTCCCGTGTAGGACATCTCTGGGCCCGTGTGGCCGACGGGCACGCGACAGGGTCGTCTCGGTCTCGCGACGAAAGCGGTTTCGCGCTGGTTGGTGCGCTAGAGGTCGATCCGCAGGCCGAAGGAACCGTCCACCCGAACACCCCGGCGCGAGGCCGGGGCCGGCAGGGGCCCTCCGATGGCGGGTCATGCTTGCCAATCGGTCAGTGGTTGGTGTGGTGCAGTATATGTCAGGGTGTGGGTGCGAGATGGGCCGGGAGGACCGCTCCTCCTGCGTCGGACCCCGAGTCATAGGAAGTGCCGTTTTGTCACAACCCCAGGGGTGGGGTGGGTAACGGTAGGGAAGTGCCGGCCAACGCGCAGAGGTCGACCCGCAGGCCGAAGGAACCGTCCACCCGAACACCCCGGCGCGAGGCCGGGGCCGGCAGGGGCCCTCCGATGGCGGGTCATGATTGCCAATCGGTCAGTGGTTATGTGTGTGCTGCGGTGCCGGCCAACGCTCAGAGGTCGACCCGCAGGCCGAAGGAACCGTCCACCCGAACACCCCGGCGCGAGGCCGGGGCCGGCAGGGGCCCTCCGATGGCGGGTCATGATTGCCAATCGGTCAGTGGTTATGTGTGTGCTGCGGTGCCGGCCAACGCTCAGAGGTCGACCCGCAGGCCGAAGGAACCGTCCACCCGAACACCCCGGCGCGAGGCCGGGGCCGGCAGGGGCCCTCCGATGGCGGGTCATGATTGCCAATCGGTCAGTGGTTGTGTGTGCTGCGGTGGGGCCGGGAGGACCGCTCCTCCTGCGTCGGACCCGGGTCATGGGAAGTGCCGTGTGGCGGTGGTGGGGCCGGGAGGACCGCTCCTCCTGCGTCGGACCCGAGTCATAGGAAGTGCCGTGTGGCGGGGCCGGGAGGACCGCTCCTCCTGCGTCGGACCCGAGTCATAGGAAGTGCCGTGTGGCGGGGCCGGGAGGACCGCTCCTCCTGCGTCGGACCCGAGTCATAGGAAGTGCCGTGTGGCGGGGCCGGGAGGACCGCTCCTCCTGCGTCGGACCCGAGTCATAGGAAGTGCCGTGTTGCGCTGGTGGGGCCGTGCCCGCCAACAGCCTTCAGTGGTCGGATACCACGTTTGCAAGCTCCCCGCTGGAATGGGGACTTAGAAGAAATGAGGGGAAAATTCCCCCGGAGCTCCGTGCCTGAGGGCGGGCTGTGAGCCGCGCCGCGTCCGCCAACAGCCTTCCATGGTCGGACACCATTGTTCGCAAGTTGCCCGCTGGAATGGGCACATAGAAGAAATTTCGAGGATAACATCCACCAGAGCGCCAGGGCGGCCGTTATTGCAGTATGCGTCCGCCTGGCAGCTCTCTTCCGCGGGAACCATTGGGCAATTTCTTTCACGGAGGTGGACATAGAAGAATTTTTGTTTCTAAAAACGTGGTTCCTAAAAATGTGCCCCAGGTGTTTTGGAAAACCCGGGTAAACCTGGGAAGTAGGCAAATGACCCTCTGACTAGGGGTAAAAACGTTTGCCTACTGCAGCGCCCCTAATGCAATTCGGCGGAACTGCAACGCCCCTGGTCGCCTAAACGCTACCCCTGGTCGCCTAAACCTCACCCCTGGTCGCCTAAACCTCACCCCTGGTCGCCAAAACCTCACCCCTGGTCGCCTAAAAGTCACCCCTGGTCGCCTAAATTGTCAACCCCTGGTCACCTAAATTGTCAACCCCTGGTCGCCTAAAGGGGACTTAGAAGAAATGAGGGGGCAAATTCCCCCGGAGCTCCGTGCCTGAGGGCGGGCTGTGAGCCGCGCCGCGTCCGCCAACAGCCTTCAGTGGTCGGATACAATGTATGAAAGTTCCCCGCTGGAAAGGGGACTTAGAAGAAATGAGGCAAATTTCCCCGGAGCTCCGTGCCTGAGGGCGGGCTGTGAGCCGCGCCGCGCCCGCCAACAGCCTTCAGTGGTCGGATACAATGTTTGAAAGTTCCCCGCTGGAAAGGGGACTTAGAAGAAATGAGGCAAATTTCCCCGGAGCTCCGTGCCTGAGGGCGGGCTGTGAGCCGCGCCGCGCCCGCCAACAGCCTTCAGTGGTCGGATACAATGTTTGAAAGGTCCCCGCTGGAAAGGGGACTTAGAAGAAATGAGGCAAATTTCCCCGGAGCTCCGTGCCTGAGGGCGGGCTGTGAGCCGCGCCGCGTCCGCCAACAGCCTTCAGTGGTCGGATACAATGTTTCAAAGTTCCCCGCTGGAAAGGGGACTTAGAAGAAATTTGTAAAAATTCACCCGGAGCTCCGTGCCTGAGGGCCGGCTATGAGCCGCGCCGTGCCCGCCAACAGCCTTCCACGGTCGGATACAATGTTTCAAAGTTCCCCGCTGGAAAGGGGACTTAGAAGGAATTTGTCAAATTCACCCGGAGCTCCGTGCCTGAGGGCCGGCTATGAGCCGCGCCGTGCCCGCCAACAGCCTTCCACGGTCGGATACAATGTTTGAAAGTTCCCCGCTGGAAAGGGGACTTAGAAGAAATGAGGGGGAAATTCCCCCGGAGCTCCGTGCCTGAGGGCGGGCTGTGAGCCGCGCCGCGTCCGCCAACAGCCTTCAGTGGTCGGATACAATGTTTGAAAGGTCCCCGCTGGAAAGGGGACTTAGAAGAAATGAGGCAAATTTCCCCGGAGCTCCGTGCCTGAGTGCGGGCTGTGAGCCGCGCCGCGCCCGCCAACAGCCTTCAGTGGTCGGATACAATGTTTGAAAGTTCCCCGCTGGAAAGGGGACTTAGAAGAAATGAGGCAAATTTCCCCGGAGCTCCGTGCCTGAGGGCGGGCTGTGAGCCGCGCCGCGTCCGCCAACAGCCTTCAGTGGTCGGATACAATGTTTGAAAGGTCCCCGCTGGAAAGGGGACTTAGAAGAAATGAGGCAAATTTCCCCGGAGCTCCGTGCCTGAGGGCGGGCTGTGAGCCGCGCCGCGCCCGCCAACAGCCTTCAGTGGTCGGATACAATGTTTGAAAGTTCCCCGCTGGAAAGGGGACTTAGAAGAAATGAGGCAAATTTCCCCGGAGCTCCGTGCCTGAGTGCGGGCTGTGAGCCGCGCCGCGTCCGCCAACAGCCTTCCTTTGGTCGGATACAATGTTTGAAAGGTCCCCGCTGGAAAGGGGACTTAGAAGAATTGAGTAAAATTCACCCGGAGCTCCGTGCCCGAGGGCCGGCTATGAGCCGCGCCGTGCCCGCCAACAGCCTTCCACGGTCGGATACAATGTTTCAAAGTTCCCCGCTGGAAAGGGGACTTAGAAGAAATTTGTAAAATTCACCCGGAGCTCCGTGCCCGAGGGCCGGCTATGAGCCGCGCCGCGCCCGCCAACAGCCTTCCTTTGGTCGGATACAATGTTTCAAAGTTCCCCGCTGGAAAGGGGACTTAGAAGAAATTTGTAAAATTCACCCGGAGCTCCGTGCCCGAGGGCCGGCTATGAGCCGCGCCGTGCCCGCCAACAGCCTTCCACGGTCGGATACAATGTTTCAAAGTTCCCCGCTGGAAAGGGGACTTAGAAGAAATTTGTAAAAATTCACCCGGAGCTCCGTGCCCGAGGGCCGGCTATGAGCCCCGCCGTGCCCGCCAACAGCCTTCCACGGTCGGATACAATGTTTCAAAGTTCCCCGCTGGAAAGGGGACTTAGAAGAAATTTGTAAAAATTCACCCCGAGCTCCGTGCCCGAGGGCCGGCTATGAGCCCCGCCGTGCCCGCCAACAGCCTTCCACGGTCGGATACAATGTTTCAAAGTTCCCCGCTGGAAAGGGGACTTAGAAGAAATTTGTAAAAATTCACCCGGAGCTCCGTGCCCGAGGGCCGGCTATGAGCCCCGCCGTGCCCGCCAACAGCCTTCCACGGTCGGATACAATGTTTCAAAGTTCCCCGCTGGAAAGGGGACTTAGAAGAAATTTGTGAAAATTCACCCGGAGCTCCGTGCCTGAGGGCCGGCTATGAGCCGCGCCGCGCCCGCCAACAGCCTTCCACGGTCGGATACAATGTTTCAAAGTTCCCCGCTGGAAAGGGGACTTAGAAGAAATTTGTGAAAATTCACCCGGAGCTCCGTGCCCGAGGGCCGGCTATGAGCCGCGCCGTGCCCGCCAACAGCCTTCCACGGTCGGATACAATGTTTCAAAGTTCCCCGCTGGAAAGGGGACTTAGAAGAAATTTGTAAAAATTCATCCGGAGCTCCGTGCCCGAGGGCCGGCTATGAGCCGCGCCGCGCCCGCCAACAGCCTTCCACGGTCGGATACAATGTTTCAAAGTTCCCCGCTGGAAAGGGGACTTAGAAGAAATTTGTAAAAATTCACCCGGAGCTCCGTGCCCGAGGGCCGGCTATGAGCCGCGCCGTGCCCGCCAACAGCCTTCCACGGTCGGATACAATGTTTCAAAGTTCCCCGCTGGAAAGGGGACTTAGAAGAAATTTGTGAAAATTCACCCGGAGCTCCGTGCCCGAGGGCCGGCTATGAGCCGCGCCGTGCCCGCCAACAGCCTTCCACGGTCGGATACAATGTTTCAAAGTTCCCCGCTGGAAAGGGGACTTAGAAGAAATTAGGCAACTTTCCCCGGAGCTCCATGCCTGAGTGCGGGCTGTTTGCCGCGCCGTGCCCGCCAACAGCCTTCAGTGGTCGGATACAATGTTTCAAAGTTCCCCGCTGGAAAGGGGACTTAGAAGAAATTATGAATATTTTTGTTTCTAAAAACGTGATCCCTGAAAATGTGCCCCAGGTGTTTTGGAAAACCCGGGTAAACCTGGGAAGTAGGCAAATGACCCTCTGACTAGGGGGGATGAACGTTTGCCTACTGCAGCGCCCCTAATGCAATTCGGCGGAACTGCAACGCCCCTGGTCGCCTAAACGCTACCCCTGGTCGCCTAAAAGCTACCCCTGGTCGCCTAAAAGCTACCCCTGGTCGCCTAAACGCTACCCCTGGTCGCCTAAACGCTACCCCTGGTCGCCTAAACGCTACCCCTGGTCACCTAAACGCTACCCCTGGTCGCCTAAACGCTTCCCCTGGTCACCTAAACGCTACCCCTGGTCGCCTAAACGCTACCCCTGGTCGCCTAACTGACCCCTCGTGTGTGGGGATCAACGTTTGCCTACTAGGGCGTCCTCCGGCGGCCTCTCGGCAGTACTGCAGGCCCATTTTAGCCGAGCCCATTGAAATGAATGGGGGAATTTTATACGTTTTTGCCTTTTTTTCCCCCCCTCGTTCTTTTTGTATTTATTCATTTATTTCAACTTTTACCGACTCAACCGCCCTCCGGCGTGCCCTCGGCGGTCCCGCAAGCCCAATTCGGCCGAGCCCATTGAAATGAATGGGGGAATTTTATACGTTTTTGCCTTTTTTCCCCCCCCCTCGTTCTTTTTGTATTTATTCATTTATTTCAACTTTTACCGACTCAACCGCCCTCCGGCGTGCCCTCGGCGGTCCCGCAAGCCCAATTCGGCCGAGCCCATTGAAATGAATGGGGGAATTTTATACGTTTTTGCCTTTTTTTTCCCCCCCTCGTTCTTTTTGTATTTATTCATTTATTTCAACTTTTACCGACTCAACCGCCCTCCGGCGTGCCCTCGGCGGTCCCGCAAGCCCAATTCGGCCGAGCCCATTGAAATGAATGGGGGAATTTTATACGTTTTTGCCTTTTTTTTCCCCCCCTCGTTCTTTTTGTATTTATTCATTTATTTCAACTTTTACCGACTCAACCGCCCTCCGGCGTGCCCTCGGCGGTCCCGCAAGCCCAATTCGGCCGAGCCCATTGAAATGAATGGGGGAATTTTATACGTTTTTGCCTTTTTTCCCCCCCCTCGTTCTTTTTGTATTTATTCATTTATTTCAACTTTTACCGACTCAACCGCCCTCCGGCGTGCCCTCGGCGGTCCCGCAAGCCCAATTCGGCCGAGCCCATTGAAATGAATGGGGGAATTTTATACGTTTTTGCCTTTTTTTTCCCCCCCTCGTTCTTTTTGTATTTATTCATTTATTTCAACTTTTACCGACTCAACCGCCCTCCGGCGTGCCCTCGGCGGTCCCGCAAGCCCAATTCGGCCGAGCCCATTGAAATGAATGGGGGAATTTTATACGTTTTTGCCTTTTTTTTCCCCCCCTCGTCCTTTTTGTATTTATTCATTTATTTCAACTTTTACCGACTCAACCGCCCTCCGGCGTGCCCTCGGCGGTCCCGCAAGCCCAATTCGGCCGAGCCCATTGAAATGAATGGGGGAATTTTATACGTTTTTGCCTTATTTCCCCCCCCCTCGTCCTTTTTGTATTTATTCATTTATTTCAACTTTTACCGACTCAACCGCCCTCCGGCGTGCCCTCGGCGGTCCCGCAAGCCCAATTCGGCCGAGCCCATTGAAATGAATGGGGGAATTTTATACGTTTTTGCCTTATTTCCCCCCCCCCTCGTCCTTTTTGTATTTATTCATTTATTTCAACTTTTACCGACTCAACCGCCCTCCGGCGTGCCCTCGGCGGTCCCGCAAGCCCAATTCGGCCGAGCCCATTGAAATGAATGGGGGAATTTTATACGTTTTTGCCTTTTTTCCCCCCCCCTCGTTCTTTTTGTATTTATTCATTTATTTCAACTTTTACCGACTCAACCGCCCTCCGGCGTGCCCTCGGCGGTCCCGCAAGCCCAATTCGGCCGAGCCCATTGAAATGAATGGGGGAATTTTATACGTTTTTGCCTTTTTTTTCCCCCCCTCGTTCTTTTTGTATTTATTCATTTATTTCAACTTTTACCGACTCAACCGCCCTCCGGCGTGCCCTCGGCGGTCCCGCAAGCCCAATTCGGCCGAGCCCATTGAAATGAATGGGGGAATTTTATACGTTTTTGCCTTTTTTTTCCCCCCCTCGTCCTTTTTGTATTTATTCATTTATTTCAACTTTTACCGACTCAACCGCCCTCCGGCGTGCCCTCGGCGGTCCCGCAAGCCCAATTCGGCCGAGCCCATTGAAATGAATGGGGGAATTTTATACGTTTTTGCCTTATTTCCCCCCCCCTCGTCCTTTTTGTATTTATTCATTTATTTCAACTTTTACCGACTCAACCGCCCTCCGGCGTGCCCTCGGCGGTCCCGCAAGCCCAATTCGGCCGAGCCCATTGAAATGAATGGGGGAATTTTATACGTTTTTGCCTTTTTTTTCCCCCCCTCGTTCTTTTTGTATTTATTCATTTATTTCAACTTTTACCGACTCAACCGCCCTCCGGCGTGCCCTCGGCGGTCCCGCAAGCCCAATTCGGCCGAGCCCATTGAAATGAATGGGGGAATTTTATACGTTTTTGCCTTATTTCCCCCCCCCCTCGTCCTTTTTGTATTTATTCATTTATTTCAACTTTTACCGACTCAACCGCCCTCCGGCGTGCCCTCGGCGGTCCCGCAAGCCCAATTCGGCCGAGCCCATTGAAATGAATGGGGGAATTTTATACGTTTTTGCCTTTTTTTCCCCCCCCTCGTCCTTTTTGTATTTATTTACTTATTTCAACCTTTACCGACTTAGGGGCCGCTTTGCACCGCCTGTGCCCGGGGAAGGTGCTCCTATTCGGGCCAAGTGTGACACACGCCCGCACTCCTCCTCCGGAGCTTCCATTTGGGCAAACTTAGGGGCCGCTTGGCACCGCCTGTGCCCGGGGAAGGTGCTCATATTCGGGCCAAGTGTGACACACGCCCGCACTCCTCCTCCGGAGCTTCCATTTGGGCAAACTTAGGGGCCGCTTGGCACCGCCTGTGCCCGGGGAAGGTGCTCATATTCGGCTTCACTGTCAGGCAGCATGCACTCCTCCTCCGGAGCTTCCATTTGGGCAAACTTAGGGGCCGCTTGGCACCGCCTGTGCCCGGGGAAGGTGCTCCTATTCGGGCCAAGTGTGACACACGCCCGCCCTCCTCCTCCGGAGCTTCCATGAGGGTAGACTTAGGGGCCGCTTGGCACCTCCCGTGCCCGGGGAAGGTGCTCATATTCGGCTTCACTGTCACACAGCATGCACTCCTCCTCCGGAGCTTCCATAAGGGCAAACTTAGGGGCCGCTTGGCACCGCCCGTGCCCGGGGAAGGTGCTCATATTCGGGCCAAGTGTGACACACGCCCGCACTCCTCCTCCGGAGCTTCCATTTGGGCAAACTTAGGGGCCGCTTGGCACCGCCCGTGCCCGGGGAAGGTGCTCCTATTCGGGCCAAGTGTGACACACGCCCGCACTCCTCCTCCGGAGCTTCCATAAGGGCAAACTTAGGGGCCGCTTGGCACCGTCTGTGCCCGGGGAAGGTGCTCCTATTCGGGCCAAGTGTGACACACGCCCGCACTCCTCCTCCGGAGCTTCCATTAGGGCAAACTTAGGGGCCGCTTGGCACCGTCTGTGCCCGGGGAAGGTGCTCCTCTCCGGGCCAAGTGTGACACACGCCCGCACTCCTCCTCCGGAGCTTCCATTAGGGTAGACTTAGGGGCCGCTTGGCACGGCCTGTGCCCGGGGAAGGTGCTCCTATTCGGCTTCACTGTCAGGCAGCATGCACTCCTCCTCCGGAGCTTCCATAAGGGCAAACTTAGGGGCCGCTTGGCACCGCCTGTGCCCGGGGAAGGTGCTCATATTCGGCTTCACTGTCAGGCAGCATGCACTCCTCCTCCGGAGCTTCCATTAGGGCAAACTTAGGGGCCGCTTGGCACCGTCTGTGCCCGGGGAAGGTGCTCCTATTCGGCTTCACTGTCATGCAGCATGCACTCCTCCTCCGGAGCTTCCATTTGGGCAAACTTAGGGGCCGCTTGGCACCGTCTGTGCCCGGGGAAGGTGCTCATATTCGGCTTCACTGTCAGGCAGCATGCACTCCTCCTCCGGAGCTTCCATTTGGGCAAACTTAGGGGCCGCTTGGCACCGCCTGTGCCCGGGGAAGGTGCTCATATTCGGCTTCACTGTCATGCAGCATGCACTCCTCCACCGGAGCTTCCATAAGGGCAAACTTAGGGGCCGCTTGGCACCGCCTGTGCCCGGGGAAGGTGCTCCTATTCGGGCCAAGTGTGACACACGCCCGCACTCCTCCTCCGGAGCTTCCATGAGGGTAGACTTAGGGGCCGCTTGGCACCTCCCGTGCCCGGGGAAGGTGCTCATATTCGGGCTAAGTGTGACAGACGCCGGCCTATTACCCCCGGAGCGATGGAGCTGGGGGCGCTCGCTCCCCGCCCGTGCCCGGGGAAGGTGCTCCTCTCCGGCCTAAGTGTGGCAGACGCCGGCCTATTACCCCCAGAGCGATGGAGCTGGGGGGCGCTCGCTCCCCGCCCGTGCCCGGGGAAGGTGCTCCTCTCCGGGCTAAGTGTGGCAGACGCCGGCCTATTACCCCCGGAGCGATGGAGCTGGGGGGCGCTCGCTCCCTGCCTGTGCCCGGGGAAGGTGCTCATTTCCGG
>NW_028283722.1:85000-95000 GCF_059441095.1 Idiotropiscis lumnitzeri | reverse complement strand
GAGACGGGTCGGCGCTCGTTTGCATGTATTAGCTCTAGAATTGCCACAGTTATCCAAGTAACGGTGGAGCGATCAAAGGAACCATAACTGATTTAATGAGCCATTCGCAGTTTCACTGTATCGGAACCGTGTGTACTTAGACTTGCATGGCTTAATCTTTGAGACAAGCATATGCTACTGGCAGGATCAACCAGGTAGCCCTCGCGTCCGGCGGTCTGTGTTTCTTGCATTGGAACCGGAGCTGAGCGGGGAGCCGGGCGCGGGGACCGGGCGGCGCCCGCGGGAGACGGCCTCCCGCGGGGTTACCCCCGGCGGCACCCCAGCCTCCCTCGTTGTTTTTTCTCTCTCATTTTTTTCGGACGTGGGCTACCGAAATTTCCGTTACCGATTCAGCCCCCGTGCGCGGTGAGGAAGTCGGCTGGGCCTCGGTATGTACTCGGTCCGTAGAGGCCGCGTTACCGCGTGGCGGTCAGTCGCGGGAGGGAGCCGGAGCCGCCCGCACGCCCGCGACCGCAACACGCACTCGGAGGCGGCGTCTTCTGACAGACGCCGGTAGGGTTTGAGAAACATGCTTTTTCGGAAAGGACCGCTCGGCTGACGCGGGCCTGGGCTCCCGCACCCCTCTCGTGGCGGGGCACCCGCGAGCGCGGCGGAACTCCCGTGTAGGACATCTCTGGGCCCGTGTGGCCGACGGGCACGCGACAGGGTCGTCTCGGTCTCGCGACGAAAGCGGTTTCGCGCTGGTTGGTGCGCTAGAGGTCGATCCGCAGGCCGAAGGAACCGTCCACCCGAACACCCCGGCGCGAGGCCGGGGCCGGCAGGGGCCCTCCGATGGCGGGTCATGCTTGCCAATCGGTCAGTGGTTGGTGTGGTGCAGTATATGTCAGGGTGTGGGTGCGAGATGGGCCGGGAGGACCGCTCCTCCTGCGTCGGACCCCGAGTCATAGGAAGTGCCGTTTTGTCACAACCCCAGGGGTGGGGTGGGTAACGGTAGGGAAGTGCCGGCCAACGCGCAGAGGTCGACCCGCAGGCCGAAGGAACCGTCCACCCGAACACCCCGGCGCGAGGCCGGGGCCGGCAGGGGCCCTCCGATGGCGGGTCATGATTGCCAATCGGTCAGTGGTTATGTGTGTGCTGCGGTGCCGGCCAACGCTCAGAGGTCGACCCGCAGGCCGAAGGAACCGTCCACCCGAACACCCCGGCGCGAGGCCGGGGCCGGCAGGGGCCCTCCGATGGCGGGTCATGATTGCCAATCGGTCAGTGGTTATGTGTGTGCTGCGGTGCCGGCCAACGCTCAGAGGTCGACCCGCAGGCCGAAGGAACCGTCCACCCGAACACCCCGGCGCGAGGCCGGGGCCGGCAGGGGCCCTCCGATGGCGGGTCATGATTGCCAATCGGTCAGTGGTTGTGTGTGCTGCGGTGGGGCCGGGAGGACCGCTCCTCCTGCGTCGGACCCGGGTCATGGGAAGTGCCGTGTGGCGGTGGTGGGGCCGGGAGGACCGCTCCTCCTGCGTCGGACCCGAGTCATAGGAAGTGCCGTGTGGCGGGGCCGGGAGGACCGCTCCTCCTGCGTCGGACCCGAGTCATAGGAAGTGCCGTGTGGCGGGGCCGGGAGGACCGCTCCTCCTGCGTCGGACCCGAGTCATAGGAAGTGCCGTGTGGCGGGGCCGGGAGGACCGCTCCTCCTGCGTCGGACCCGAGTCATAGGAAGTGCCGTGTTGCGCTGGTGGGGCCGTGCCCGCCAACAGCCTTCAGTGGTCGGATACCACGTTTGCAAGCTCCCCGCTGGAATGGGGACTTAGAAGAAATGAGGGGAAAATTCCCCCGGAGCTCCGTGCCTGAGGGCGGGCTGTGAGCCGCGCCGCGTCCGCCAACAGCCTTCCATGGTCGGACACCATTGTTCGCAAGTTGCCCGCTGGAATGGGCACATAGAAGAAATTTCGAGGATAACATCCACCAGAGCGCCAGGGCGGCCGTTATTGCAGTATGCGTCCGCCTGGCAGCTCTCTTCCGCGGGAACCATTGGGCAATTTCTTTCACGGAGGTGGACATAGAAGAATTTTTGTTTCTAAAAACGTGGTTCCTAAAAATGTGCCCCAGGTGTTTTGGAAAACCCGGGTAAACCTGGGAAGTAGGCAAATGACCCTCTGACTAGGGGTAAAAACGTTTGCCTACTGCAGCGCCCCTAATGCAATTCGGCGGAACTGCAACGCCCCTGGTCGCCTAAACGCTACCCCTGGTCGCCTAAACCTCACCCCTGGTCGCCTAAACCTCACCCCTGGTCGCCTAAACCTCACCCCTGGTCGCCTAAAAGTCACCCCTGGTCGCCTAAATTGTCAACCCCTGGTCACCTAAATTGTCAACCCCTGGTCGCCTAAAGGGGACTTAGAAGAAATGAGGGGGCAAATTCCCCCGGAGCTCCGTGCCTGAGGGCGGGCTGTGAGCCGCGCCGCGTCCGCCAACAGCCTTCAGTGGTCGGATACAATGTATGAAAGTTCCCCGCTGGAAAGGGGACTTAGAAGAAATGAGGCAAATTTCCCCGGAGCTCCGTGCCTGAGGGCGGGCTGTGAGCCGCGCCGCGCCCGCCAACAGCCTTCAGTGGTCGGATACAATGTTTGAAAGTTCCCCGCTGGAAAGGGGACTTAGAAGAAATGAGGCAAATTTCCCCGGAGCTCCGTGCCTGAGGGCGGGCTGTGAGCCGCGCCGCGCCCGCCAACAGCCTTCAGTGGTCGGATACAATGTTTGAAAGGTCCCCGCTGGAAAGGGGACTTAGAAGAAATGAGGCAAATTTCCCCGGAGCTCCGTGCCTGAGGGCGGGCTGTGAGCCGCGCCGCGTCCGCCAACAGCCTTCAGTGGTCGGATACAATGTTTCAAAGTTCCCCGCTGGAAAGGGGACTTAGAAGAAATTTGTAAAAATTCACCCGGAGCTCCGTGCCTGAGGGCCGGCTATGAGCCGCGCCGTGCCCGCCAACAGCCTTCCACGGTCGGATACAATGTTTCAAAGTTCCCCGCTGGAAAGGGGACTTAGAAGGAATTTGTCAAATTCACCCGGAGCTCCGTGCCTGAGGGCCGGCTATGAGCCGCGCCGTGCCCGCCAACAGCCTTCCACGGTCGGATACAATGTTTGAAAGTTCCCCGCTGGAAAGGGGACTTAGAAGAAATGAGGGGGAAATTCCCCCGGAGCTCCGTGCCTGAGGGCGGGCTGTGAGCCGCGCCGCGTCCGCCAACAGCCTTCAGTGGTCGGATACAATGTTTGAAAGGTCCCCGCTGGAAAGGGGACTTAGAAGAAATGAGGCAAATTTCCCCGGAGCTCCGTGCCTGAGTGCGGGCTGTGAGCCGCGCCGCGCCCGCCAACAGCCTTCAGTGGTCGGATACAATGTTTGAAAGTTCCCCGCTGGAAAGGGGACTTAGAAGAAATGAGGCAAATTTCCCCGGAGCTCCGTGCCTGAGGGCGGGCTGTGAGCCGCGCCGCGTCCGCCAACAGCCTTCAGTGGTCGGATACAATGTTTGAAAGGTCCCCGCTGGAAAGGGGACTTAGAAGAAATGAGGCAAATTTCCCCGGAGCTCCGTGCCTGAGGGCGGGCTGTGAGCCGCGCCGCGCCCGCCAACAGCCTTCAGTGGTCGGATACAATGTTTGAAAGTTCCCCGCTGGAAAGGGGACTTAGAAGAAATGAGGCAAATTTCCCCGGAGCTCCGTGCCTGAGTGCGGGCTGTGAGCCGCGCCGCGTCCGCCAACAGCCTTCCTTTGGTCGGATACAATGTTTGAAAGGTCCCCGCTGGAAAGGGGACTTAGAAGAATTGAGTAAAATTCACCCGGAGCTCCGTGCCCGAGGGCCGGCTATGAGCCGCGCCGTGCCCGCCAACAGCCTTCCACGGTCGGATACAATGTTTCAAAGTTCCCCGCTGGAAAGGGGACTTAGAAGAAATTTGTAAAATTCACCCGGAGCTCCGTGCCCGAGGGCCGGCTATGAGCCGCGCCGCGCCCGCCAACAGCCTTCCTTTGGTCGGATACAATGTTTCAAAGTTCCCCGCTGGAAAGGGGACTTAGAAGAAATTTGTAAAATTCACCCGGAGCTCCGTGCCCGAGGGCCGGCTATGAGCCGCGCCGTGCCCGCCAACAGCCTTCCACGGTCGGATACAATGTTTCAAAGTTCCCCGCTGGAAAGGGGACTTAGAAGAAATTTGTAAAAATTCACCCGGAGCTCCGTGCCCGAGGGCCGGCTATGAGCCGCGCCGCGCCCGCCAACAGCCTTCCACGGTCGGATACAATGTTTCAAAGTTCCCCGCTGGAAAGGGGACTTAGAAGAAATTTGTGAAAATTCACCCGGAGCTCCGTGCCCGAGGGCCGGCTATGAGCCGCGCCGTGCCCGCCAACAGCCTTCCACGGTCGGATACAATGTTTCAAAGTTCCCCGCTGGAAAGGGGACTTAGAAGAAATTTGTAAAAATTCACCCCGAGCTCCGTGCCCGAGGGCCGGCTATGAGCCCCGCCGTGCCCGCCAACAGCCTTCCACGGTCGGATACAATGTTTCAAAGTTCCCCGCTGGAAAGGGGACTTAGAAGAAATTTGTAAAAATTCACCCGGAGCTCCGTGCCCGAGGGCCGGCTATGAGCCCCGCCGTGCCCGCCAACAGCCTTCCACGGTCGGATACAATGTTTCAAAGTTCCCCGCTGGAAAGGGGACTTAGAAGAAATTTGTGAAAATTCACCCGGAGCTCCGTGCCTGAGGGCCGGCTATGAGCCGCGCCGCGCCCGCCAACAGCCTTCCACGGTCGGATACAATGTTTCAAAGTTCCCCGCTGGAAAGGGGACTTAGAAGAAATTTGTGAAAATTCACCCGGAGCTCCGTGCCCGAGGGCCGGCTATGAGCCGCGCCGTGCCCGCCAACAGCCTTCCACGGTCGGATACAATGTTTCAAAGTTCCCCGCTGGAAAGGGGACTTAGAAGAAATTTGTAAAAATTCATCCGGAGCTCCGTGCCCGAGGGCCGGCTATGAGCCGCGCCGCGCCCGCCAACAGCCTTCCACGGTCGGATACAATGTTTCAAAGTTCCCCGCTGGAAAGGGGACTTAGAAGAAATTTGTAAAAATTCACCCGGAGCTCCGTGCCCGAGGGCCGGCTATGAGCCGCGCCGTGCCCGCCAACAGCCTTCCACGGTCGGATACAATGTTTCAAAGTTCCCCGCTGGAAAGGGGACTTAGAAGAAATTTGTGAAAATTCACCCGGAGCTCCGTGCCCGAGGGCCGGCTATGAGCCGCGCCGTGCCCGCCAACAGCCTTCCACGGTCGGATACAATGTTTCAAAGTTCCCCGCTGGAAAGGGGACTTAGAAGAAATTAGGCAACTTTCCCCGGAGCTCCATGCCTGAGTGCGGGCTGTTTGCCGCGCCGTGCCCGCCAACAGCCTTCAGTGGTCGGATACAATGTTTCAAAGTTCCCCGCTGGAAAGGGGACTTAGAAGAAATTATGAATATTTTTGTTTCTAAAAACGTGATCCCTGAAAATGTGCCCCAGGTGTTTTGGAAAACCCGGGTAAACCTGGGAAGTAGGCAAATGACCCTCTGACTAGGGGGGATGAACGTTTGCCTACTGCAGCGCCCCTAATGCAATTCGGCGGAACTGCAACGCCCCTGGTCGCCTAAACGCTACCCCTGGTCGCCTAAAAGCTACCCCTGGTCGCCTAAAAGCTACCCCTGGTCGCCTAAACGCTACCCCTGGTCGCCTAAACGCTACCCCTGGTCGCCTAAACGCTACCCCTGGTCACCTAAACGCTACCCCTGGTCGCCTAAACGCTTCCCCTGGTCACCTAAACGCTACCCCTGGTCGCCTAAACGCTACCCCTGGTCGCCTAACTGACCCCTCGTGTGTGGGGATCAACGTTTGCCTACTAGGGCGTCCTCCGGCGGCCTCTCGGCAGTACTGCAGGCCCATTTTAGCCGAGCCCATTGAAATGAATGGGGGAATTTTATACGTTTTTGCCTTTTTTTCCCCCCCTCGTTCTTTTTGTATTTATTCATTTATTTCAACTTTTACCGACTCAACCGCCCTCCGGCGTGCCCTCGGCGGTCCCGCAAGCCCAATTCGGCCGAGCCCATTGAAATGAATGGGGGAATTTTATACGTTTTTGCCTTTTTTCCCCCCCCCTCGTTCTTTTTGTATTTATTCATTTATTTCAACTTTTACCGACTCAACCGCCCTCCGGCGTGCCCTCGGCGGTCCCGCAAGCCCAATTCGGCCGAGCCCATTGAAATGAATGGGGGAATTTTATACGTTTTTGCCTTTTTTTTCCCCCCCTCGTTCTTTTTGTATTTATTCATTTATTTCAACTTTTACCGACTCAACCGCCCTCCGGCGTGCCCTCGGCGGTCCCGCAAGCCCAATTCGGCCGAGCCCATTGAAATGAATGGGGGAATTTTATACGTTTTTGCCTTTTTTTTCCCCCCCTCGTTCTTTTTGTATTTATTCATTTATTTCAACTTTTACCGACTCAACCGCCCTCCGGCGTGCCCTCGGCGGTCCCGCAAGCCCAATTCGGCCGAGCCCATTGAAATGAATGGGGGAATTTTATACGTTTTTGCCTTTTTTCCCCCCCCTCGTTCTTTTTGTATTTATTCATTTATTTCAACTTTTACCGACTCAACCGCCCTCCGGCGTGCCCTCGGCGGTCCCGCAAGCCCAATTCGGCCGAGCCCATTGAAATGAATGGGGGAATTTTATACGTTTTTGCCTTTTTTTTCCCCCCCTCGTTCTTTTTGTATTTATTCATTTATTTCAACTTTTACCGACTCAACCGCCCTCCGGCGTGCCCTCGGCGGTCCCGCAAGCCCAATTCGGCCGAGCCCATTGAAATGAATGGGGGAATTTTATACGTTTTTGCCTTTTTTTTCCCCCCCTCGTCCTTTTTGTATTTATTCATTTATTTCAACTTTTACCGACTCAACCGCCCTCCGGCGTGCCCTCGGCGGTCCCGCAAGCCCAATTCGGCCGAGCCCATTGAAATGAATGGGGGAATTTTATACGTTTTTGCCTTATTTCCCCCCCCCTCGTCCTTTTTGTATTTATTCATTTATTTCAACTTTTACCGACTCAACCGCCCTCCGGCGTGCCCTCGGCGGTCCCGCAAGCCCAATTCGGCCGAGCCCATTGAAATGAATGGGGGAATTTTATACGTTTTTGCCTTATTTCCCCCCCCCCTCGTCCTTTTTGTATTTATTCATTTATTTCAACTTTTACCGACTCAACCGCCCTCCGGCGTGCCCTCGGCGGTCCCGCAAGCCCAATTCGGCCGAGCCCATTGAAATGAATGGGGGAATTTTATACGTTTTTGCCTTTTTTCCCCCCCCCTCGTTCTTTTTGTATTTATTCATTTATTTCAACTTTTACCGACTCAACCGCCCTCCGGCGTGCCCTCGGCGGTCCCGCAAGCCCAATTCGGCCGAGCCCATTGAAATGAATGGGGGAATTTTATACGTTTTTGCCTTTTTTTTCCCCCCCTCGTTCTTTTTGTATTTATTCATTTATTTCAACTTTTACCGACTCAACCGCCCTCCGGCGTGCCCTCGGCGGTCCCGCAAGCCCAATTCGGCCGAGCCCATTGAAATGAATGGGGGAATTTTATACGTTTTTGCCTTTTTTTTCCCCCCCTCGTCCTTTTTGTATTTATTCATTTATTTCAACTTTTACCGACTCAACCGCCCTCCGGCGTGCCCTCGGCGGTCCCGCAAGCCCAATTCGGCCGAGCCCATTGAAATGAATGGGGGAATTTTATACGTTTTTGCCTTATTTCCCCCCCCCTCGTCCTTTTTGTATTTATTCATTTATTTCAACTTTTACCGACTCAACCGCCCTCCGGCGTGCCCTCGGCGGTCCCGCAAGCCCAATTCGGCCGAGCCCATTGAAATGAATGGGGGAATTTTATACGTTTTTGCCTTTTTTTTCCCCCCCTCGTTCTTTTTGTATTTATTCATTTATTTCAACTTTTACCGACTCAACCGCCCTCCGGCGTGCCCTCGGCGGTCCCGCAAGCCCAATTCGGCCGAGCCCATTGAAATGAATGGGGGAATTTTATACGTTTTTGCCTTTTTTTTCCCCCCCTCGTCCTTTTTGTATTTATTCATTTATTTCAACTTTTACCGACTCAACCGCCCTCCGGCGTGCCCTCGGCGGTCCCGCAAGCCCAATTCGGCCGAGCCCATTGAAATGAATGGGGGAATTTTATACGTTTTTGCCTTATTTCCCCCCCCCTCGTCCTTTTTGTATTTATTCATTTATTTCAACTTTTACCGACTCAACCGCCCTCCGGCGTGCCCTCGGCGGTCCCGCAAGCCCAATTCGGCCGAGCCCATTGAAATGAATGGGGGAATTTTATACGTTTTTGCCTTATTCCCCCCCCCCCTCGTCCTTTTTGTATTTATTCATTTATTTCAACTTTTACCGACTCAACCGCCCTCCGGCGTGCCCTCGGCGGTCCCGCAAGCCCAATTCGGCCGAGCCCATTGAAATGAATGGGGGAATTTTATACGTTTTTGCCTTTTTTTCCCCCCCCTCGTCCTTTTTGTATTTATTTACTTATTTCAACCTTTACCGACTTAGGGGCCGCTTTGCACCGCCTGTGCCCGGGGAAGGTGCTCCTATTCGGGCCAAGTGTGACACACGCCCGCACTCCTCCTCCGGAGCTTCCATTTGGGCAAACTTAGGGGCCGCTTGGCACCGCCTGTGCCCGGGGAAGGTGCTCATATTCGGGCCAAGTGTGACACACGCCCGCACTCCTCCTCCGGAGCTTCCATTTGGGCAAACTTAGGGGCCGCTTGGCACCGCCTGTGCCCGGGGAAGGTGCTCATATTCGGCTTCACTGTCAGGCAGCATGCACTCCTCCTCCGGAGCTTCCATTTGGGCAAACTTAGGGGCCGCTTGGCACCGCCTGTGCCCGGGGAAGGTGCTCCTATTCGGGCCAAGTGTGACACACGCCCGCCCTCCTCCTCCGGAGCTTCCATGAGGGTAGACTTAGGGGCCGCTTGGCACCTCCCGTGCCCGGGGAAGGTGCTCATATTCGGCTTCACTGTCACACAGCATGCACTCCTCCTCCGGAGCTTCCATAAGGGCAAACTTAGGGGCCGCTTGGCACCGCCCGTGCCCGGGGAAGGTGCTCATATTCGGGCCAAGTGTGACACACGCCCGCACTCCTCCTCCGGAGCTTCCATTTGGGCAAACTTAGGGGCCGCTTGGCACCGCCCGTGCCCGGGGAAGGTGCTCCTATTCGGGCCAAGTGTGACACACGCCCGCACTCCTCCTCCGGAGCTTCCATAAGGGCAAACTTAGGGGCCGCTTGGCACCGTCTGTGCCCGGGGAAGGTGCTCCTATTCGGGCCAAGTGTGACACACGCCCGCACTCCTCCTCCGGAGCTTCCATTAGGGCAAACTTAGGGGCCGCTTGGCACCGTCTGTGCCCGGGGAAGGTGCTCCTCTCCGGGCCAAGTGTGACACACGCCCGCACTCCTCCTCCGGAGCTTCCATTAGGGTAGACTTAGGGGCCGCTTGGCACGGCCTGTGCCCGGGGAAGGTGCTCCTATTCGGCTTCACTGTCAGGCAGCATGCACTCCTCCTCCGGAGCTTCCATAAGGGCAAACTTAGGGGCCGCTTGGCACCGCCTGTGCCCGGGGAAGGTGCTCATATTCGGCTTCACTGTCAGGCAGCATGCACTCCTCCTCCGGAGCTTCCATTAGGGCAAACTTAGGGGCCGCTTGGCACCGTCTGTGCCCGGGGAAGGTGCTCCTATTCGGCTTCACTGTCATGCAGCATGCACTCCTCCTCCGGAGCTTCCATTTGGGCAAACTTAGGGGCCGCTTGGCACCGTCTGTGCCCGGGGAAGGTGCTCATATTCGGCTTCACTGTCAGGCAGCATGCACTCCTCCTCCGGAGCTTCCATTTGGGCAAACTTAGGGGCCGCTTGGCACCGCCTGTGCCCGGGGAAGGTGCTCATATTCGGCTTCACTGTCATGCAGCATG
>NW_028283722.1:62500-72500 GCF_059441095.1 Idiotropiscis lumnitzeri | reverse complement strand
GCGAGGCCGGGGCCGGCAGGGGCCCTCCGATGGCGGGTCATGATTGCCAATCGGTCAGTGGTTATGTGTGCTGCGGTGATGCGGTGCCGGCCAACGCTCAGAGGTCGACCCGCAGGCCGAAGGAACCGTCCACCCGAACACCCCGGCGCGAGGCCGGGGCCGGCAGGGGCCCTCCGATGGCGGGTCATGATTGCCAATCGGTCAGTGGTTATGTGTGTGCTGCGGTGCCGGCCAACGCTCAGAGGTCGACCCGCAGGCCGAAGGAACCGTCCACCCGAACACCCCGGCGCGAGGCCGGGGCCGGCAGGGGCCCTCCGATGGCGGGTCATGATTGCCAATCGGTCAGTGGTTATGTGTGCTGCGGTGCTGCGGTGCCGGCCAACGCTCAGAGGTCGACCCGCAGGCCGAAGGAACCGTCCACCCGAACACCCCGGCGCGAGGCCGGGGCCGGCAGGGGCCCTCCGATGGCGGGTCATGATTGCCAATCGGTCAGTGGTTGTGTGTGTTGCGGTGGGGCCGGGAGGACCGCTCCTCCTGCGTCGGACCCGGGTCATGGGAAGTGCCGTGTGGCGGTGGTGGGGCCGGGAGGACCGCTCCTCCTGCGTCGGACCCGAGTCATGGGAAGTGCCGTGTGGCGGGGCCGGGAGGACCGCTCCTCCTGCGTCGGACCCGAGTCATAGGAAGTGCCGTGTGGCGGGGCCGGGAGGACCGCTCCTCCTGCGTCGGACCCGAGTCATAGGAAGTGCCGTGTGGCGGGGCCGGGAGGACCGCTCCTCCTGCGTCGGACCCGAGTCATAGGAAGTGCCGTGTTGCGCTGGTGGGGCCGTGCCCGCCAACAGCCTTCAGTGGTCGGATACCACGTTTGCAAGCTCCCCGCTGGAATGGGGACTTAGAAGAAATGAGGGGAAAATTCCCCCGGAGCTCCGTGCCTGAGGGCGGGCTGTGAGCCGCGCCGCGTCCGCCAACAGCCTTCCATGGTCGGACACCATTGTTCGCAAGTTGCCCGCTGGAATGGGCACATAGAAGAAATTTCGAGGATAACATCCACCAGAGCGCCAGGGCGGCCGTTATTGCAGTATGCGTCCGCCTGGCAGCTCTCTTCCGCGGGAACCATTGGGCAATTTCTTTCACGGAGGTGGACATAGAAGAATTTTTGTTTCTAAAAACGTGGTTCCTAAAAATGTGCCCCAGGTGTTTTGGAAAACCCGGGTAAACCTGGGAAGTAGGCAAATGACCCTCTGACTAGGGGTAAAAACGTTTGCCTACTGCAGCGCCCCTAATGCAATTCGGCGGAACTGCAACGCCCCTGGTCGCCTAAACGCTACCCCTGGTCGCCTAAACCTCACCCCTGGTCGCCTAAACCTCACCCCTGGTCGCCTAAAAGTCACCCCTGGTCGCCTAAATTGTCAACCCCTGGTCACCTAAATTGTCAACCCCTGGTCGCCTAAAGGGGACTTAGAAGAAATGAGGGGGGCAAATTCCCCCGGAGCTCCGTGCCTGAGGGCGGGCTGTGAGCCGCGCCGCGTCCGCCAACAGCCTTCAGTGGTCGGATACAATGTATGAAAGTTCCCCGCTGGAAAGGGGACTTAGAAGAAATGAGGCAAATTTCCCCGGAGCTCCGTGCCTGAGGGCGGGCTGTGAGCCGCGCCGCGTCCGCCAACAGCCTTCAGTGGTCGGATACAATGTTTGAAAGGTCCCCGCTGGAAAGGGGACTTAGAAGAAATGAGGCAAATTTCCCCGGAGCTCCGTGCCTGAGGGCGGGCTGTGAGCCGCGCCGCGTCCGCCAACAGCCTTCAGTGGTCGGATACAATGTTTCAAAGTTCCCCGCTGGAAAGGGGACTTAGAAGAAATTTGTAAAAATTCACCCGGAGCTCCGTGCCTGAGGGCCGGCTATGAGCCGCGCCGTGCCCGCCAACAGCCTTCCACGGTCGGATACAATGTTTCAAAGTTCCCCGCTGGAAAGGGGACTTAGAAGGACTTTGTCAAATTCCCCCGGAGCTCCGTGCCTGAGGGCCGGCTATGAGCCGCGCCGTGCCCGCCAACAGCCTTCCACGGTCGGATACAATGTTTGAAAGTTCCCCGCTGGAAA
Organism: Idiotropiscis lumnitzeri; assembly: GCF_059441095.1. Taxonomy (NCBI): domain Eukaryota; kingdom Metazoa; phylum Chordata; class Actinopteri; order Syngnathiformes; family Syngnathidae; genus Idiotropiscis; species Idiotropiscis lumnitzeri. The sequence continues at coordinate 70,411 of NW_028283722.1, read as the reverse complement.
GGGGACTTAGAAGAAATGAGGGGGAAATTCCCCCGGAGCTCCGTGCCTGAGGGCCGGCTATGAGCCGCGCCGTGCCCGCCAACAGCCTTCCACGGTCGGATACAATGTTTCAAAGTTCCCCGCTGGAAAGGGGACTTAGAAGGAATTTGTCAAATTCACCCGGAGCTCCGTGCCTGAGGGCCGGCTATGAGCCGCGCCGTGCCCGCCAACAGCCTTCCACGGTCGGATACAATGTTTGAAAGTTCCCCGCTGGAAAGGGGACTTAGAAGAAATGAGGGGGAAATTCCCCCGGAGCTCCGTGCCCGAGGGCCGGCTATGAGCCGCGCCGTGCCCGCCAACAGCCTTCCACGGTCGGATACAATGTTTCAAAGTTCCCCGCTGGAAAGGGGACTTAGAAGAATTGAGTAAAATTCACCCGGAGCTCCGTGCCTGAGGGCCGGCTATGAGCCGCGCCGTGCCCGCCAACAGCCTTCCACGGTCGGATACAATGTTTCAAAGTTCCCCGCTGGAAAGGGGACTTAGAAGAATTGAGTAAAATTCCCCCGGAGCTCCGTGCCCGAGGGCCGGCTATGAGCCGCGCCGTGCCCGCCAACAGCCTTCCACGGTCGGATACAATGTTTCAAAGTTCCCCGCTGGAAAGGGGACTTAGAAGGAATTTGTCAAATTCACCCGGAGCTCCGTGCCTGAGGGCCGGCTATGAGCCGCGCCGTGCCCGCCAACAGCCTTCCACGGTCGGATACAATGTTTGAAAGTTCCCCGCTGGAAAGGGGACTTAGAAGAAATGAGGGGGAAATTCCCCCGGAGCTCCGTGCCCGAGGGCCGGCTATGAGCCGCGCCGTGCCCGCCAACAGCCTTCCACGGTCGGATACAATGTTTCAAAGTTCCCCGCTGGAAAGGGGACTTAGAAGAATTGAGTAAAATTCACCCGGAGCTCCGTGCCTGAGGGCCGGCTATGAGCCGCGCCGTGCCCGCCAACAGCCTTCCACGGTCGGATACAATGTTTCAAAGTTCCCCGCTGGAAAGGGGACTTAGAAGAATTGAGTAAAATTCCCCCGGAGCTCCGTGCCCGAGGGCCGGCTATGAGCCGCGCCGTGCCCGCCAACAGCCTTCCACGGTCGGATACAATGTTTCAAAGTTCCCCGCTGGAAAGGGGACTTAGAAGGAATTTGTCAAATTCACCCGGAGCTCCGTGCCTGAGGGCCGGCTATGAGCCGCGCCGTGCCCGCCAACAGCCTTCCACGGTCGGATACAATGTTTGAAAGTTCCCCGCTGGAAAGGGGACTTAGAAGAAATGAGGGGGAAATTCCCCCGGAGCTCCGTGCCCGAGGGCCGGCTATGAGCCGCGCCGTGCCCGCCAACAGCCTTCCACGGTCGGATACAATGTTTCAAAGTTCCCCGCTGGAAAGGGGACTTAGAAGAATTGAGTAAAATTCACCCGGAGCTCCGTGCCTGAGGGCCGGCTATGAGCCGCGCCGTGCCCGCCAACAGCCTTCCACGGTCGGATACAATGTTTCAAAGTTCCCCGCTGGAAAGGGGACTTAGAAGAATTGAGTAAAATTCCCCCGGAGCTCCGTGCCCGAGGGCCGGCTATGAGCCGCGCCGTGCCCGCCAACAGCCTTCCACGGTCGGATACAATGTTTCAAAGTTCCCCGCTGGAAAGGGGACTTAGAAGAAATTAGGCAACTTTCCCCGGAGCTCCATGCCTGAGTGCGGGCTGTTTGCCGCGCCGTGCCCGCCAACAGCCTTCAGTGGTCGGATACAATGTTTCAAAGTTCCCCGCTGGAAAGGGGACTTAGAAGAAATTTGTAAAAATTCACCCGGAGCTCCGTGCCTGAGGGCCGGCTATGAGCCGCGCCGTGCCCGCCAACAGCCTTCCACGGTCGGATACAATGTTTCAAAGTTCCCCGCTGGAAAGGGGACTTAGAAGAAATTTGTAAAATTCACCCGGAGCTCCGTGCCTGAGGGCCGGCTATGAGCCGCGCCGTGCCCGCCAACAGCCTTCCACGGTCGGATACAATGTTTCAAAGTTCCCCGCTGGAAAGGGGACTTAGAAGAAATTTGTGAAAATTCACCCGGAGCTCCGTGCCTGAGGGCCGGCTATGAGCCGCGCCGTGCCCGCCAACAGCCTTCCACGGTCGGATACAATGTTTCAAAGTTCCCCGCTGGAAAGGGGACTTAGAAGAAATTTGTGAAAATTCACCCGGAGCTCCGTGCCTGAGGGCCGGCTATGAGCCGCGCCGTGCCCGCCAACAGCCTTCCACGGTCGGATACAATGTTTCAAAGTTCCCCGCTGGAAAGGGGACTTAGAAGAAATTTGTAAAAATTCACCCGGAGCTCCGTGCCCGAGGGCCGGCTATGAGCCGCGCCGCGCCCGCCAACAGCCTTCCACGGTCGGATACAATGTTTCAAAGTTCCCCGCTGGAAAGGGGACTTAGAAGAAATTTGTGAAAATTCACCCGGAGCTCCGTGCCTGAGGGCCGGCTATGAGCCGCGCCGTGCCCGCCAACAGCCTTCCACGGTCGGATACAATGTTTCAAAGTTCCCCGCTGGAAAGGGGACTTAGAAGAAATTTGTGAAAATTCACCCGGAGCTCCGTGCCCGAGGGCCGGCTATGAGCCGCGCCGTGCCCGCCAACAGCCTTCCACGGTCGGATACAATGTTTCAAAGTTCCCCGCTGGAAAGGGGACTTAGAAGAAATTTGTGAAAATTCACCCGGAGCTCCGTGCCTGAGGGCCGGCTATGAGCCGCGCCGTGCCCGCCAACAGCCTTCCACGGTCGGATACAATGTTTCAAAGTTCCCCGCTGGAAAGGGGACTTAGAAGAAATTTGTGAAAATTCACCCGGAGCTCCGTGCCTGAGGGCCGGCTATGAGCCGCGCCGCGCCCGCCAACAGCCTTCCACGGTCGGATACAATGTTTCAAAGTTCCCCGCTGGAAAGGGGACTTAGAAGAAATTTGTGAAAATTCACCCGGAGCTCCGTGCCTGAGGGCCGGCTATGAGCCGCGCCGCGCCCGCCAACAGCCTTCCACGGTCGGATACAATGTTTCAAAGTTCCCCGCTGGAAAGGGGACTTAGAAGAAATTTGTGAAAATTCACCCGGAGCTCCGTGCCCGAGGGCCGGCTATGAGCCGCGCCGTGCCCGCCAACAGCCTTCCACGGTCGGATACAATGTTTCAAAGTTCCCCGCTGGAAAGGGGACTTAGAAGAAATTTGTAAAAATTCATCCGGAGCTCCGTGCCCGAGGGCCGGCTATGAGCCGCGCCGCGCCCGCCAACAGCCTTCCACGGTCGGATACAATGTTTCAAAGTTCCCCGCTGGAAAGGGGACTTAGAAGAAATTTGTAAAAATTCACCCGGAGCTCCGTGCCCGAGGGCCGGCTATGAGCCGCGCCGTGCCCGCCAACAGCCTTCCACGGTCGGATACAATGTTTCAAAGTTCCCCGCTGGAAAGGGGACTTAGAAGAAATTTGTGAAAATTCACCCGGAGCTCCGTGCCCGAGGGCCGGCTATGAGCCGCGCCGTGCCCGCCAACAGCCTTCCACGGTCGGATACAATGTTTCAAAGTTCCCCGCTGGAAAGGGGACTTAGAAGAAATTAGGCAACTTTCCCCGGAGCTCCATGCCTGAGTGCGGGCTGTTTGCCGCGCCGTGCCCGCCAACAGCCTTCAGTGGTCGGATACAATGTTTCAAAGTTCCCCGCTGGAAAGGGGACTTAGAAGAAATTATGAATATTTTTGTTTCTAAAAACGTGATCCCTGAAAATGTGCCCCAGGTGTTTTGGAAAACCCGGGTAAACCTGGGAAGTAGGCAAATGACCCTCTGACTAGGGGGGATGAACGTTTGCCTACTGCAGCGCCCCTAATGCAATTCGGCGGAACTGCAACGCCCCTGGTCGCCTAAACGCTACCCCTGGTCGCCTAAAAGCTACCCCTGGTCGCCTAAAAGCTACCCCTGGTCGCCTAAACGCTACCCCTGGTCGCCTAAACGCTACCCCTGGTCGCCTAAACGCTACCCCTGGTCACCTAAACGCTACCCCTGGTCGCCTAAACGCTTCCCCTGGTCACCTAAACGCTACCCCTGGTCGCCTAAACGCTACCCCTGGTCGCCTAACTGACCCCTCGTGTGTGGGGATCAACGTTTGCCTACTAGGGCGTCCTCCGGCGGCCTCTCGGCAGTACTGCAGGCCCATTTTAGCCGAGCCCATTGAAATGAATGGGGGAATTTTATACGTTTTTGCCTTTTTTTCCCCCCCTCGTTCTTTTTGTATTTATTCATTTATTTCAACTTTTACCGACTCAACCGCCCTCCGGCGTGCCCTCGGCGGTCCCGCAAGCCCAATTCGGCCGAGCCCATTGAAATGAATGGGGGAATTTTATACGTTTTTGCCTTTTTTCCCCCCCCCTCGTTCTTTTTGTATTTATTCATTTATTTCAACTTTTACCGACTCAACCGCCCTCCGGCGTGCCCTCGGCGGTCCCGCAAGCCCAATTCGGCCGAGCCCATTGAAATGAATGGGGGAATTTTATACGTTTTTGCCTTTTTTTTCCCCCCCTCGTTCTTTTTGTATTTATTCATTTATTTCAACTTTTACCGACTCAACCGCCCTCCGGCGTGCCCTCGGCGGTCCCGCAAGCCCAATTCGGCCGAGCCCATTGAAATGAATGGGGGAATTTTATACGTTTTTGCCTTTTTTTTCCCCCCCTCGTTCTTTTTGTATTTATTCATTTATTTCAACTTTTACCGACTCAACCGCCCTCCGGCGTGCCCTCGGCGGTCCCGCAAGCCCAATTCGGCCGAGCCCATTGAAATGAATGGGGGAATTTTATACGTTTTTGCCTTTTTTCCCCCCCCTCGTTCTTTTTGTATTTATTCATTTATTTCAACTTTTACCGACTCAACCGCCCTCCGGCGTGCCCTCGGCGGTCCCGCAAGCCCAATTCGGCCGAGCCCATTGAAATGAATGGGGGAATTTTATACGTTTTTGCCTTTTTTTTCCCCCCCTCGTTCTTTTTGTATTTATTCATTTATTTCAACTTTTACCGACTCAACCGCCCTCCGGCGTGCCCTCGGCGGTCCCGCAAGCCCAATTCGGCCGAGCCCATTGAAATGAATGGGGGAATTTTATACGTTTTTGCCTTTTTTTTCCCCCCCTCGTCCTTTTTGTATTTATTCATTTATTTCAACTTTTACCGACTCAACCGCCCTCCGGCGTGCCCTCGGCGGTCCCGCAAGCCCAATTCGGCCGAGCCCATTGAAATGAATGGGGGAATTTTATACGTTTTTGCCTTATTTCCCCCCCCCTCGTCCTTTTTGTATTTATTCATTTATTTCAACTTTTACCGACTCAACCGCCCTCCGGCGTGCCCTCGGCGGTCCCGCAAGCCCAATTCGGCCGAGCCCATTGAAATGAATGGGGGAATTTTATACGTTTTTGCCTTATTTCCCCCCCCCCTCGTCCTTTTTGTATTTATTCATTTATTTCAACTTTTACCGACTCAACCGCCCTCCGGCGTGCCCTCGGCGGTCCCGCAAGCCCAATTCGGCCGAGCCCATTGAAATGAATGGGGGAATTTTATACGTTTTTGCCTTTTTTCCCCCCCCCTCGTTCTTTTTGTATTTATTCATTTATTTCAACTTTTACCGACTCAACCGCCCTCCGGCGTGCCCTCGGCGGTCCCGCAAGCCCAATTCGGCCGAGCCCATTGAAATGAATGGGGGAATTTTATACGTTTTTGCCTTTTTTTTCCCCCCCTCGTTCTTTTTGTATTTATTCATTTATTTCAACTTTTACCGACTCAACCGCCCTCCGGCGTGCCCTCGGCGGTCCCGCAAGCCCAATTCGGCCGAGCCCATTGAAATGAATGGGGGAATTTTATACGTTTTTGCCTTTTTTTTCCCCCCCTCGTCCTTTTTGTATTTATTCATTTATTTCAACTTTTACCGACTCAACCGCCCTCCGGCGTGCCCTCGGCGGTCCCGCAAGCCCAATTCGGCCGAGCCCATTGAAATGAATGGGGGAATTTTATACGTTTTTGCCTTATTTCCCCCCCCCTCGTCCTTTTTGTATTTATTCATTTATTTCAACTTTTACCGACTCAACCGCCCTCCGGCGTGCCCTCGGCGGTCCCGCAAGCCCAATTCGGCCGAGCCCATTGAAATGAATGGGGGAATTTTATACGTTTTTGCCTTTTTTTTCCCCCCCTCGTTCTTTTTGTATTTATTCATTTATTTCAACTTTTACCGACTCAACCGCCCTCCGGCGTGCCCTCGGCGGTCCCGCAAGCCCAATTCGGCCGAGCCCATTGAAATGAATGGGGGAATTTTATACGTTTTTGCCTTTTTTTTCCCCCCCTCGTCCTTTTTGTATTTATTCATTTATTTCAACTTTTACCGACTCAACCGCCCTCCGGCGTGCCCTCGGCGGTCCCGCAAGCCCAATTCGGCCGAGCCCATTGAAATGAATGGGGGAATTTTATACGTTTTTGCCTTATTTCCCCCCCCCTCGTCCTTTTTGTATTTATTCATTTATTTCAACTTTTACCGACTCAACCGCCCTCCGGCGTGCCCTCGGCGGTCCCGCAAGCCCAATTCGGCCGAGCCCATTGAAATGAATGGGGGAATTTTATACGTTTTTGCCTTATTCCCCCCCCCCCTCGTCCTTTTTGTATTTATTCATTTATTTCAACTTTTACCGACTCAACCGCCCTCCGGCGTGCCCTCGGCGGTCCCGCAAGCCCAATTCGGCCGAGCCCATTGAAATGAATGGGGGAATTTTATACGTTTTTGCCTTTTTTTCCCCCCCCTCGTCCTTTTTGTATTTATTTACTTATTTCAACCTTTACCGACTTAGGGGCCGCTTTGCACCGCCTGTGCCCGGGGAAGGTGCTCCTATTCGGGCCAAGTGTGACACACGCCCGCACTCCTCCTCCGGAGCTTCCATTTGGGCAAACTTAGGGGCCGCTTGGCACCGCCTGTGCCCGGGGAAGGTGCTCATATTCGGGCCAAGTGTGACACACGCCCGCACTCCTCCTCCGGAGCTTCCATTTGGGCAAACTTAGGGGCCGCTTGGCACCGCCTGTGCCCGGGGAAGGTGCTCATATTCGGCTTCACTGTCAGGCAGCATGCACTCCTCCTCCGGAGCTTCCATTTGGGCAAACTTAGGGGCCGCTTGGCACCGCCTGTGCCCGGGGAAGGTGCTCCTATTCGGGCCAAGTGTGACACACGCCCGCCCTCCTCCTCCGGAGCTTCCATGAGGGTAGACTTAGGGGCCGCTTGGCACCTCCCGTGCCCGGGGAAGGTGCTCATATTCGGCTTCACTGTCACACAGCATGCACTCCTCCTCCGGAGCTTCCATAAGGGCAAACTTAGGGGCCGCTTGGCACCGCCCGTGCCCGGGGAAGGTGCTCATATTCGGGCCAAGTGTGACACACGCCCGCACTCCTCCTCCGGAGCTTCCATTTGGGCAAACTTAGGGGCCGCTTGGCACCGCCCGTGCCCGGGGAAGGTGCTCCTATTCGGGCCAAGTGTGACACACGCCCGCACTCCTCCTCCGGAGCTTCCATAAGGGCAAACTTAGGGGCCGCTTGGCACCGTCTGTGCCCGGGGAAGGTGCTCCTATTCGGGCCAAGTGTGACACACGCCCGCACTCCTCCTCCGGAGCTTCCATTAGGGCAAACTTAGGGGCCGCTTGGCACCGTCTGTGCCCGGGGAAGGTGCTCCTCTCCGGGCCAAGTGTGACACACGCCCGCACTCCTCCTCCGGAGCTTCCATTAGGGTAGACTTAGGGGCCGCTTGGCACGGCCTGTGCCCGGGGAAGGTGCTCCTATTCGGCTTCACTGTCAGGCAGCATGCACTCCTCCTCCGGAGCTTCCATAAGGGCAAACTTAGGGGCCGCTTGGCACCGCCTGTGCCCG
>NW_028283722.1:40000-50000 GCF_059441095.1 Idiotropiscis lumnitzeri | reverse complement strand
GCGGGGCCGGGAGGACCGCTCCTCCTGCGTCGGACCCGAGTCATAGGAAGTGCCGTGTGGCGGGGCCGGGAGGACCGCTCCTCCTGCGTCGGACCCGAGTCATAGGAAGTGCCGTGTGGCGGGGCCGGGAGGACCGCTCCTCCTGCGTCGGACCCGAGTCATAGGAAGTGCCGTGTTGCGCTGGTGGGGCCGTGCCCGCCAACAGCCTTCAGTGGTCGGATACCACGTTTGCAAGCTCCCCGCTGGAATGGGGACTTAGAAGAAATGAGGGGAAAATTCCCCCGGAGCTCCGTGCCTGAGGGCGGGCTGTGAGCCGCGCCGCGTCCGCCAACAGCCTTCCATGGTCGGACACCATTGTTCGCAAGTTGCCCGCTGGAATGGGCACATAGAAGAAATTTCGAGGATAACATCCACCAGAGCGCCAGGGCGGCCGTTATTGCAGTATGCGTCCGCCTGGCAGCTCTCTTCCGCGGGAACCATTGGGCAATTTCTTTCACGGAGGTGGACATAGAAGAATTTTTGTTTCTAAAAACGTGGTTCCTAAAAATGTGCCCCAGGTGTTTTGGAAAACCCGGGTAAACCTGGGAAGTAGGCAAATGACCCTCTGACTAGGGGTAAAAACGTTTGCCTACTGCAGCGCCCCTAATGCAATTCGGCGGAACTGCAACGCCCCTGGTCGCCTAAACGCTACCCCTGGTCGCCTAAACCTCACCCCTGGTCGCCTAAACCTCACCCCTGGTCGCCTAAAAGTCACCCCTGGTCGCCTAAATTGTCAACCCCTGGTCACCTAAATTGTCAACCCCTGGTCGCCTAAAGGGGACTTAGAAGAAATGAGGGGGGCAAATTCCCCCGGAGCTCCGTGCCTGAGGGCGGGCTGTGAGCCGCGCCGCGTCCGCCAACAGCCTTCAGTGGTCGGATACAATGTATGAAAGTTCCCCGCTGGAAAGGGGACTTAGAAGAAATGAGGCAAATTTCCCCGGAGCTCCGTGCCTGAGGGCGGGCTGTGAGCCGCGCCGCGTCCGCCAACAGCCTTCAGTGGTCGGATACAATGTTTGAAAGGTCCCCGCTGGAAAGGGGACTTAGAAGAAATGAGGCAAATTTCCCCGGAGCTCCGTGCCTGAGGGCGGGCTGTGAGCCGCGCCGCGTCCGCCAACAGCCTTCAGTGGTCGGATACAATGTTTCAAAGTTCCCCGCTGGAAAGGGGACTTAGAAGAAATTTGTAAAAATTCACCCGGAGCTCCGTGCCTGAGGGCCGGCTATGAGCCGCGCCGTGCCCGCCAACAGCCTTCCACGGTCGGATACAATGTTTCAAAGTTCCCCGCTGGAAAGGGGACTTAGAAGGAATTTGTCAAATTCCCCCGGAGCTCCGTGCCTGAGGGCCGGCTATGAGCCGCGCCGTGCCCGCCAACAGCCTTCCACGGTCGGATACAATGTTTGAAAGTTCCCCGCTGGAAAGGGGACTTAGAAGAAATGAGGGGGAAATTCCCCCGGAGCTCCGTGCCTGAGGGCCGGCTATGAGCCGCGCCGTGCCCGCCAACAGCCTTCCACGGTCGGATACAATGTTTCAAAGTTCCCCGCTGGAAAGGGGACTTAGAAGGAATTTGTCAAATTCACCCGGAGCTCCGTGCCTGAGGGCCGGCTATGAGCCGCGCCGTGCCCGCCAACAGCCTTCCACGGTCGGATACAATGTTTGAAAGTTCCCCGCTGGAAAGGGGACTTAGAAGAAATGAGGGGGAAATTCCCCCGGAGCTCCGTGCCCGAGGGCCGGCTATGAGCCGCGCCGTGCCCGCCAACAGCCTTCCACGGTCGGATACAATGTTTCAAAGTTCCCCGCTGGAAAGGGGACTTAGAAGAATTGAGTAAAATTCACCCGGAGCTCCGTGCCTGAGGGCCGGCTATGAGCCGCGCCGTGCCCGCCAACAGCCTTCCACGGTCGGATACAATGTTTCAAAGTTCCCCGCTGGAAAGGGGACTTAGAAGAATTGAGTAAAATTCCCCCGGAGCTCCGTGCCCGAGGGCCGGCTATGAGCCGCGCCGTGCCCGCCAACAGCCTTCCACGGTCGGATACAATGTTTCAAAGTTCCCCGCTGGAAAGGGGACTTAGAAGGAATTTGTCAAATTCACCCGGAGCTCCGTGCCTGAGGGCCGGCTATGAGCCGCGCCGTGCCCGCCAACAGCCTTCCACGGTCGGATACAATGTTTGAAAGTTCCCCGCTGGAAAGGGGACTTAGAAGAAATGAGGGGGAAATTCCCCCGGAGCTCCGTGCCCGAGGGCCGGCTATGAGCCGCGCCGTGCCCGCCAACAGCCTTCCACGGTCGGATACAATGTTTCAAAGTTCCCCGCTGGAAAGGGGACTTAGAAGAATTGAGTAAAATTCACCCGGAGCTCCGTGCCTGAGGGCCGGCTATGAGCCGCGCCGTGCCCGCCAACAGCCTTCCACGGTCGGATACAATGTTTCAAAGTTCCCCGCTGGAAAGGGGACTTAGAAGAATTGAGTAAAATTCCCCCGGAGCTCCGTGCCCGAGGGCCGGCTATGAGCCGCGCCGTGCCCGCCAACAGCCTTCCACGGTCGGATACAATGTTTCAAAGTTCCCCGCTGGAAAGGGGACTTAGAAGGAATTTGTCAAATTCACCCGGAGCTCCGTGCCTGAGGGCCGGCTATGAGCCGCGCCGTGCCCGCCAACAGCCTTCCACGGTCGGATACAATGTTTGAAAGTTCCCCGCTGGAAAGGGGACTTAGAAGAAATGAGGGGGAAATTCCCCCGGAGCTCCGTGCCCGAGGGCCGGCTATGAGCCGCGCCGTGCCCGCCAACAGCCTTCCACGGTCGGATACAATGTTTCAAAGTTCCCCGCTGGAAAGGGGACTTAGAAGAATTGAGTAAAATTCACCCGGAGCTCCGTGCCTGAGGGCCGGCTATGAGCCGCGCCGTGCCCGCCAACAGCCTTCCACGGTCGGATACAATGTTTCAAAGTTCCCCGCTGGAAAGGGGACTTAGAAGAATTGAGTAAAATTCCCCCGGAGCTCCGTGCCCGAGGGCCGGCTATGAGCCGCGCCGTGCCCGCCAACAGCCTTCCACGGTCGGATACAATGTTTCAAAGTTCCCCGCTGGAAAGGGGACTTAGAAGAAATTAGGCAACTTTCCCCGGAGCTCCATGCCTGAGTGCGGGCTGTTTGCCGCGCCGTGCCCGCCAACAGCCTTCAGTGGTCGGATACAATGTTTCAAAGTTCCCCGCTGGAAAGGGGACTTAGAAGAAATTTGTAAAAATTCACCCGGAGCTCCGTGCCTGAGGGCCGGCTATGAGCCGCGCCGTGCCCGCCAACAGCCTTCCACGGTCGGATACAATGTTTCAAAGTTCCCCGCTGGAAAGGGGACTTAGAAGAAATTTGTAAAATTCACCCGGAGCTCCGTGCCTGAGGGCCGGCTATGAGCCGCGCCGTGCCCGCCAACAGCCTTCCACGGTCGGATACAATGTTTCAAAGTTCCCCGCTGGAAAGGGGACTTAGAAGAAATTTGTGAAAATTCACCCGGAGCTCCGTGCCTGAGGGCCGGCTATGAGCCGCGCCGTGCCCGCCAACAGCCTTCCACGGTCGGATACAATGTTTCAAAGTTCCCCGCTGGAAAGGGGACTTAGAAGAAATTTGTGAAAATTCACCCGGAGCTCCGTGCCTGAGGGCCGGCTATGAGCCGCGCCGTGCCCGCCAACAGCCTTCCACGGTCGGATACAATGTTTCAAAGTTCCCCGCTGGAAAGGGGACTTAGAAGAAATTTGTAAAAATTCACCCGGAGCTCCGTGCCCGAGGGCCGGCTATGAGCCGCGCCGCGCCCGCCAACAGCCTTCCACGGTCGGATACAATGTTTCAAAGTTCCCCGCTGGAAAGGGGACTTAGAAGAAATTTGTGAAAATTCACCCGGAGCTCCGTGCCTGAGGGCCGGCTATGAGCCGCGCCGTGCCCGCCAACAGCCTTCCACGGTCGGATACAATGTTTCAAAGTTCCCCGCTGGAAAGGGGACTTAGAAGAAATTTGTGAAAATTCACCCGGAGCTCCGTGCCCGAGGGCCGGCTATGAGCCGCGCCGTGCCCGCCAACAGCCTTCCACGGTCGGATACAATGTTTCAAAGTTCCCCGCTGGAAAGGGGACTTAGAAGAAATTTGTGAAAATTCACCCGGAGCTCCGTGCCTGAGGGCCGGCTATGAGCCGCGCCGTGCCCGCCAACAGCCTTCCACGGTCGGATACAATGTTTCAAAGTTCCCCGCTGGAAAGGGGACTTAGAAGAAATTTGTGAAAATTCACCCGGAGCTCCGTGCCTGAGGGCCGGCTATGAGCCGCGCCGTGCCCGCCAACAGCCTTCCACGGTCGGATACAATGTTTCAAAGTTCCCCGCTGGAAAGGGGACTTAGAAGAAATTTGTAAAAATTCACCCGGAGCTCCGTGCCCGAGGGCCGGCTATGAGCCGCGCCGCGCCCGCCAACAGCCTTCCACGGTCGGATACAATGTTTCAAAGTTCCCCGCTGGAAAGGGGACTTAGAAGAAATTTGTGAAAATTCACCCGGAGCTCCGTGCCTGAGGGCCGGCTATGAGCCGCGCCGTGCCCGCCAACAGCCTTCCACGGTCGGATACAATGTTTCAAAGTTCCCCGCTGGAAAGGGGACTTAGAAGAAATTTGTGAAAATTCACCCGGAGCTCCGTGCCCGAGGGCCGGCTATGAGCCGCGCCGTGCCCGCCAACAGCCTTCCACGGTCGGATACAATGTTTCAAAGTTCCCCGCTGGAAAGGGGACTTAGAAGAAATTTGTAAAAATTCATCCGGAGCTCCGTGCCCGAGGGCCGGCTATGAGCCGCGCCGTGCCCGCCAACAGCCTTCCACGGTCGGATACAATGTTTCAAAGTTCCCCGCTGGAAAGGGGACTTAGAAGAAATTTGTAAAAATTCACCCGGAGCTCCGTGCCCGAGGGCCGGCTATGAGCCGCGCCGTGCCCGCCAACAGCCTTCCACGGTCGGATACAATGTTTCAAAGTTCCCCGCTGGAAAGGGGACTTAGAAGAAATTTGTAAAATTCACCCGGAGCTCCGTGCCCGAGGGCCGGCTATGAGCCGCGCCGTGCCCGCCAACAGCCTTCCACGGTCGGATACAATGTTTCAAAGTTCCCCGCTGGAAAGGGGACTTAGAAGAAATTTGTGAAAATTCACCCGGAGCTCCGTGCCTGAGGGCCGGCTATGAGCCGCGCCGTGCCCGCCAACAGCCTTCCACGGTCGGATACAATGTTTCAAAGTTCCCCGCTGGAAAGGGGACTTAGAAGAAATTAGGCAACTTTCCCCGGAGCTCCATGCCTGAGTGCGGGCTGTTTGCCGCGCCGTGCCCGCCAACAGCCTTCAGTGGTCGGATACAATGTTTCAAAGTTCCCCGCTGGAAAGGGGACTTAGAAGAAATTATGAATATTTTTGTTTCTAAAAACGTGATCCCTGAAAATGTGCCCCAGGTGTTTTGGAAAACCCGGGTAAACCTGGGAAGTAGGCAAATGACCCTCTGACTAGGGGGGAAGAACGTTTGCCTACTGCAGCGCCCCTAATGCAATTCGGCGGAACTGCAACGCCCCTGGTCGCCTAAACGCTACCCCTGGTCGCCTAAAAGCTACCCCTGGTCGCCTAAAAGCTACCCCTGGTCGCCTAAACGCTACCCCTGGTCGCCTAAACGCTACCCCTGGTCGCCTAAACGCTACCCCTGGTCACCTAAACGCTACCCCTGGTCGCCTAAACGCTTCCCCTGGTCACCTAAACGCTACCCCTGGTCGCCTAAACGCTACCCCTGGTCGCCTAACTGACCCCTCGTGTGTGGGGATCAACGTTTGCCTACTAGGGCGTCCTCCGGCGGCCTCTCGGCAGTACTGCAGGCCCATTTTAGCCGAGCCCATTGAAATGAATGGGGGAATTTTATACGTTTTTGCCTTTTTTTCCCCCCCTCGTTCTTTTTGTATTTATTCATTTATTTCAACTTTTACCGACTCAACCGCCCTCCGGCGTGCCCTCGGCGGTCCCGCAAGCCCAATTCGGCCGAGCCCATTGAAATGAATGGGGGAATTTTATACGTTTTTGCCTTTTTTTCCCCCCCTCGTTCTTTTTGTATTTATTCATTTATTTCAACTTTTACCGACTCAACCGCCCTCCGGCGTGCCCTCGGCGGTCCCGCAAGCCCAATTCGGCCGAGCCCATTGAAATGAATGGGGGAATTTTATACGTTTTTGCCTTTTTCCCCCCCCCCTCGTTCTTTTTGTATTTATTCATTTATTTCAACTTTTACCGACTCAACCGCCCTCCGGCGTGCCCTCGGCGGTCCCGCAAGCCCAATTCGGCCGAGCCCATTGAAATGAATGGGGGAATTTTATACGTTTTTGCCTTTTTTTTTCCCCCCTCGTCCTTTTTGTATTTATTTACTTATTTCAACCTTTACCGACTTAGGGGCCGCTTTGCACCGCCTGTGCCCGGGGAAGGTGCTCCTATTCGGGCCAAGTGTGACACACGCCCGCCCTCCTCCTCCGGAGCTTCCATTAGGGTAGACTTAGGGGCCGCTTGGCACCGCCTGTGCCCGGGGAAGGTGCTCATATTCGGCTTCACTGTCAGGCAGCATGCAATCCTCCTCCGGAGCTTCCATTTGGGCAAACTTAGGGGCCGCTTGGCACCGCCCGTGCCCGGGGAAGGTGCTCCTATTCGGGCCAAGTGTGACACACGCCCGCACTCCTCCTCCGGAGCTTCCATTTGGGCAAACTTAGGGGGCCGCTTGGCACCGCCTGTGCCCGGGGAAGGTGCTCATATTCGGCTTCACTGTCACACAGCATGCACTCCTCCTCCGGAGCTTCCATAAGGGCAAACTTAGGGGCCGCTTGGCACCGCCTGTGCCCGGGGAAGGTGCTCATATTCGGCTTCACTGTCACACAGCGTGCACTCCTCCTCCGGAGCTTCCATTTGGGCAAACTTAGGGGCCGCTTGGCACCGTCTGTGCCCGGGGAAGGTGCTCATATTCGGGCCAAGTGTGACACACGCCCGCACTCCTCCTCCGGAGCTTCCATGAGGGTAGACTTAGGGGCCGCTTGGCACCGCCTGTGCCCGGGGAAGGTGCTCATAGTCGGCTTCACTGTCAGGCAGCATGCACTCCTCCTCCGGAGCTTCCATTTGGGCAAACTTAGGGGCCGCTTGGCACCGTCTGTGCCCGGGGAAGGTGCTCATATTCGGGCCAAGTGTGACACACGCCCGCACTCCTCCTCCGGAGCTTCCATAAGGGCAAACTTAGGGGCCGCTTGGCACCGCCTGTGCCCGGGGAAGGTGCTCATAGTCGGCTTCACTGTCAGGCAGCATGCACTCCTCCTCCGGAGCTTCCATTTGGGCAAACTTAGGGGCCGCTTGGCACCGTCTGTGCCCGGGGAAGGTGCTCATATTCGGCTTCACTGTCAGGCAGCATGCACTCCTCCTCCGGAGCTTCCATTTGGGCAAACTTAGGGGCCGCTTGGCACCGCCTGTGCCCGGGGAAGGTGCTCCTATTCGGGCCAAGTGTGACACACGCCCGCCCTCCTCCTCCGGAGCTTCCATGAGGGTAAACTTAGGGGCCGCTTGGCACCGCCTGTGCCCGGGGAAGGTGCTCATAGTCGGCTTCACTGTCAGGCAGCATGCACTCCTCCTCCGGAGCTTCCATTTGGGCAAACTTAGGGGCCGCTTGGCACCGTCTGTGCCCGGGGAAGGTGCTCATATTCGGCTTCACTGTCACACAGCATGCACTCCTCCTCTGGAGCTTCCATTTGGGCAAACTTAGGGGCCGCTTGGCACCGTCTGTGCCCGGGGAAGGTGCTCCTATTCGGGCTAAGTGTGACACACGCCCGCACTCCTCCTCCGGAGCTTCCATTTGGGCAAACTTAGGGGCCGCTTGGCACCGTCTGTGCCCGGGGAAGGTGCTCCTCTCCGGGCTAAGTGTGACACACGCCCGCACTCCTCCCCCGGAGCTTCCATTAGGGCAAACTTAGGGGCCGCTTGGCACCGCCTGTGCCCGGGGAAGGTGCTCATATTCGGCTTCACTGTCAGGCAGCATGCACTCATCCTCCGGAGCTTCCATAAGGGCAAACTTAGGGGCCGCTTGGCACCGCCTGTGCCCGGGGAAGGTGCTCATATTCGGGCCAAGTGTGACACACGCCCGCCCTCCTCCTCCGGAGCTTCCATGAGGGTAGACTTAGGGGCCGCTTGGCACCTCCCGTGCCCGGGGAAGGTGCTCATATTCGGCTTCACTGTCAGGCAGCATGCACTCCTCCTCCGGAGCTTCCATTTGGGCAAACTTAGGGGCCGCTTGGCACCGTCTGTGCCCGGGGAAGGTGCTCCTATTCGGCTTCACTGTCATGCAGCATGCACTCCTCCTCCGGAGCTTCCATAAGGGCAAACTTAGGGGCCGCTTGGCACCGTCTGTGCCCGGGGAAGGTGCTCCTATTCGGGCTAAGTGTGACAGACGCCGGCCTATTACCCCCGGAGCGATGGAGCTGGGGGCGCTCGCTCCCCGCCCGTGCCCAGGGAAGGTGCTCCTCTCCGGCCTAAGTGTGGCAGACGCCGGCCTATTACCCCCGGAGCGATGGAGCTGGGGGGCGCTCGCTCCCCGACCGTGCCCAGGGAAGGTGCTCCTCTCCGGCCTAAGTGTGGCAGACGCCGGCCTATTACCCCCGGAGCGATGGAGCTGGGGGTGGGCGCTCGCTCCCCGACCGTGCCCAGGGAAGGTGCTCCTCTCCGGCCTAAGTGTGGCAGACGCCGGCCTATTACCCCCGGAGCGATGGAGCTGGGGGTGGGCGCTCGCTCCCCGACCGTGCCCAGGGAAGGTGCTCCTCTCCGGCCTAAGTGTGGCAGACGCCGGCCTATTACCCCCGGAGCGATGGAGCTGGGGGTGGGCGCTCGCTCCCCGACCGTGCCCAGGGAAGGTGCTCCTCTCCGGCCTAAGTGTGGCAGACGCCGGCCTATTACCCCCGGAGCGATGGAGCTGGGGGTGGGCGCTCGCTCCCTGCCTGTGCCCGGGGAAGGTGCTCCTCTCCAGCCCCAGGTCGCCTAACCCCCTTACCCCTGGTCACCTAAACCCCTTACCCCTGGTCACCTAAACCCCTTACCCCTGGTCGCCTAAACGTCTCACCCCTGGTCGCCTAAACCCCTTACCCCTGGTCACCTAAACCCCTTACCCCTGGTCGCCTAAGTGGCCCACCCCTGGTCACCTAAACGTCCCACCCCTGGTCACCTAAACATCCCACCCCTGGTCGCCTAAACCCCTTACCCCTGGTCACCTAAACGGCCCACCCCTGGTCACCTAAGTTGCCCACCCCTGGTCGCCTAAGTGGCCCACCCCTGGTCGCCTAAGTGGCCCACCCCTGGTCGCCTAAGTGGCCCACCCCTGGTCGCCTAAGTGGCCCACCCCTGGTCGCCTAAACCTGCCGCCCCTGGTCACCTAAGCTGCCCACCCCTGGTCGCCAAAGTGGCCCACCCCTGGTCACCTAAACGTCCAACCCCTGGTCGCACTTAGTGCAATTCGGCCCACCTCGCGTCCGGGGGAAGGCCATCCTCTTCGGCCTGACTTTCACGGACGCCGGCCTGTCTCCTCCGGAGCCTCCACGCGGTTGAACTTAGGGGCCACTCGGCCCACCTCGCGTCCGGGGGAAGGCCATCCTCTTCGGCCTGACTTTCACGGACGCCGGCCTGTCTCCTCCGGAGCCTCCACGCGGTTGAACTTAGGGGCCACTCGGCCCACCTCGCGTCCGGGGGAAGGCCGTCCTCTTCGGCCTAACTTTCACCAACGCCGGCCCCCAGTCTCCTGTTGGACTTAGTGCAAATTCTTACTCACGCCCTTACCCCTGGTCACCTAACCAGGGGCAGGTCCCCCGCACATCGCGTCCGGGAGAAGGCCGTCCTCTTCGGCCTGACTTTCACGAACGCCGGGCCGTCCCCGACGGAGCATCCACGCGGTTGAACTTGAGGGCCACTCGGCCCAACT
>NW_028283722.1:20000-30000 GCF_059441095.1 Idiotropiscis lumnitzeri | reverse complement strand
CGCGCGTCCCCGCGGAGACGGGTCGGCGCTCGTTTGCATGTATTAGCTCTAGAATTGCCACAGTTATCCAAGTAACGGTGGAGCGATCAAAGGAACCATAACTGATTTAATGAGCCATTCGCAGTTTCACTGTATCGGAACCGTGTGTACTTAGACTTGCATGGCTTAATCTTTGAGACAAGCATATGCTACTGGCAGGATCAACCAGGTAGCCCTCGCGTCCGGCGGTCTGTGTTTCTTGCATTGGAACCGGAGCTGAGCGGGGAGCCGGGCGCGGGGACCGGGCGGCGCCCGCGGGAGACGGCCTCCCGCGGGGTTACCCCCGGCGGCACCCCAGCCTCCCTCGTTTCTTTCATTCATTTTTTTCGGACGTGGGCTACCGAAATTTCCGTTACCGATTCAGCCCCCGTGCGCGGTGAGGAAGTCGGCTGGGCCTCGGTATGTACTCGGTCCGTAGAGGCCGCGTTACCGCGTGGCGGTCAGTCGCGGGAGGGAGCCGGAGCCGCCCGCACGCCCGCGACCGCAACACGCACTCGGAGGCGGCGTCTTCTGACAGACGCCGGTAGGGTTTGAGAAACATGCTTTTTCGGAAAGGACCGCTCGGCTGACGCGGGCCTGGGCTCCCGCACCCCTCTCGTGGCGGGGCACCCGCGAGCGCGGCGGAACTCCCGTGTAGGACATCTCTGGGCCCGTGTGGCCGACGGGCACGCGACAGGGTCGTCTCGGTCTCGCGACGAAAGCGGTTTCGCGCTGGTTGGTGCGCTAGAGGTCGATCCGCAGGCCGAAGGAACCGTCCACCCGAACACCCCGGCGCGAGGCCGGGGCCGGCAGGGGCCCTCCGATGGCGGGTCATGCTTGCCAATCGGTCAGTGGTTGGTGTGGTGCAGTACATGTCAGGGTGTGGGTGCGAGATGGGCCGGGAGGACCGCTCCTCCTGCGTCGGACCCCGAGTCATAGGAAGTGCCGTTTTGTCACAACCCCAGGGGTGGGGTGGGTAACGGTAGGGAAGTGCCGGCCAACGCGCAGAGGTCGACCCGCAGGCCGAAGGAACCGTCCACCCGAACACCCCGGCGCGAGGCCGGGGCCGGCAGGGGCCCTCCGATGGCGGGTCATGATTGCCAATCGGTCAGTGGTTATGTGTGTGCTGCGGTGCCGGCCAACGCTCAGAGGTCGACCCGCAGGCCGAAGGAACCGTCCACCCGAACACCCCGGCGCGAGGCCGGGGCCGGCAGGGGCCCTCCGATGGCGGGTCATGATTGCCAATCGGTCAGTGGTTGTGTGTGTGCTGCGGTGCCGGCCAACGCTCAGAGGTCGACCCGCAGGCCGAAGGAACCGTCCACCCGAACACCCCGGCGCGAGGCCGGGGCCGGCAGGGGCCCTCCGATGGCGGGTCATGATTGCCAATCGGTCAGTGGTTATGTGTGTGCTGCGGTGCTGCGGTGCCGGCCAACGCTCAGAGGTCGACCCGCAGGCCGAAGGAACCGTCCACCCGAACACCCCGGCGCGAGGCCGGGGCCGGCAGGGGCCCTCCGATGGCGGGTCATGATTGCCAATCGGTCAGTGGTTGTGTGTGTTGCGGTGGGGCCGGGAGGACCGCTCCTCCTGCGTCGGTCCCCGGGTCATGGGAAGTGCCGTGTGGCGGTGGTGGGGCCGGGAGGACCGCTCCTCCTGCGTCGGACCCGAGTCATGGGAAGTGCCGTGTGGCGGGGCCGGGAGGACCGCTCCTCCTGCGTCGGACCCGAGTCATAGGAAGTGCCGTGTGGCGGGGCCGGGAGGACCGCTCCTCCTGCGTCGGACCCGAGTCATAGGAAGTGCCGTGTGGCGGGGCCGGGAGGACCGCTCCTCCTGCGTCGGACCCGAGTCATAGGAAGTGCCGTGTTGCGGGGCCGGGAGGACCGCTCCTCCTGCGTCGGACCCGAGTCATAGGAAGTGCCGTGTTGCGCTGGTGGGGCCGTGCCCGCCAACAGCCTTCAGTGGTCGGATACCACGTTTGCAAGCTCCCCGCTGGAATGGGGACTTAGAAGAAATGAGGGGAAAATTCCCCCGGAGCTCCGTGCCTGAGGGCGGGCTGTGAGCCGCGCCGCGTCCGCCAACAGCCTTCCATGGTCGGACACCATTGTTCGCAAGTTGCCCGCTGGAATGGGCACATAGAAGAAATTTCGAGGATAACATCCACCAGAGCGCCAGGGCGGCCGTTATTGCAGTATGCGTCCGCCTGGCAGCTCTCTTCCGCGGGAACCATTGGGCAATTTCTTTCACGGAGGTGGACATAGAAGAATTTTTGTTTCTAAAAACGTGGTTCCTAAAAATGTGCCCCAGGTGTTTTGGAAAACCCGGGTAAACCTGGGAAGTAGGCAAATGACCCTCTGACTAGGGGTAAAAACGTTTGCCTACTGCAGCGCCCCTAATGCAATTCGGCGGAACTGCAACGCCCCTGGTCGCCTAAACGCTACCCCTGGTCGCCTAAACCTCACCCCTGGTCGCCTAAACCTCACCCCTGGTCGCCTAAAAGTCACCCCTGGTCGCCTAAATTGTCAACCCCTGGTCACCTAAATTGTCAACCCCTGGTCGCCTAAAGGGGACTTAGAAGAAATGAGGGGGCAAATTCCCCCGGAGCTCCGTGCCTGAGGGCGGGCTGTGAGCCGCGCCGCGTCCGCCAACAGCCTTCAGTGGTCGGATACAATGTTTGAAAGGTCCCCGCTGGAAAGGGGACTTAGAAGAAATGAGGCAAATTTCCCCGGAGCTCCGTGCCTGAGGGCGGGCTGTGAGCCGCGCCGCGTCCGCCAACAGCCTTCAGTGGTCGGATACAATGTTTGAAAGGTCCCCGCTGGAAAGGGGACTTAGAAGAAATGAGGCAAATTTCCCCGGAGCTCCGTGCCTGAGTGCGGGCTGTGAGCCGCGCCGCGCCCGCCAACAGCCTTCAGTGGTCGGATACAATGTTTGAAAGTTCCCCGCTGGAAAGGGGACTTAGAAGAAATGAGGCAAATTTCCCCGGAGCTCCGTGCCTGAGGGCGGGCTGTGAGCCGCGCCGCGTCCGCCAACAGCCTTCAGTGGTCGGATACAATGTTTGAAAGGTCCCCGCTGGAAAGGGGACTTAGAAGAAATGAGGCAAATTTCCCCGGAGCTCCGTGCCTGAGGGCGGGCTGTGAGCCGCGCCGCGCCCGCCAACAGCCTTCAGTGGTCGGATACAATGTTTCAAAGTTCCCCGCTGGAAAGGGGACTTAGAAGAAATGAGGCAAATTCACCCGGAGCTCCGTGCCCGAGGGCCGGCTATGAGCCGCGCCGTGCCCGCCAACAGCCTTCCACGGTCGGATACAATGTTTCAAAGTTCCCCGCTGGAAAGGGGACTTAGAAGAAATGAGGCAAATTCACCCGGAGCTCCGTGCCCGAGGGCCGGCTATGAGCCGCGCCGTGCCCGCCAACAGCCTTCAGTGGTCGGATACAATGTTTCAAAGTTCCCCGCTGGAAAGGGGACTTAGAAGAAATGAGGCAAATTCCCCCGGAGCTCCGTGCTCGAGGGCCGGCTATGAGCCGCGCCGTGCCCGCCAACAGCCTTCCTTTGGTCGGATACAATGTTTCAAAGTTCCCCGCTGGAAAGGGGACTTAGAAGAAATGAGGCAAATTCCCCCGGAGCTCCGTGCTCGAGGGCCGGCTATGAGCCGCGCCGTGCCCGCCAACAGCCTTCCTTTGGTCGGATACAATGTTTCAAAGTTCCCCGCTGGAAAGGGGACTTAGAAGAATTGAGCAAATTTCACCGGAGCTCCGTGCCTGAGGGCGGGCTGTGAGCCGCGCCGCGCCCGCCAACAGCCTTCCTTTGGTCGGATACAATGTTTGAAAGTTCCCCGCTGGAAAGGGGACTTAGAAGAAATGAGGCAAATTTCCCCGGAGCTCCGTGCCTGATGGCGGGCTGTGAGCCGCGCCGCGCCCGCCAACAGCCTTCAGTGGTCGGATACAATGTTTCAAAGTTCCCCGCTGGAAAGGGGACTTAGAAGAAATGAGGCAAATTCCCCCGGAGCTCCGTGCTCGAGGGCCGGCTATGAGCCGCGCCGTGCCCGCCAACAGCCTTCCTTTGGTCGGATACAATGTTTCAAAGTTCCCCGCTGGAAAGGGGACTTAGAAGAAATGAGGCAAATTCCCCCGGAGCTCCGTGCTCGAGGGCCGGCTATGAGCCGCGCCGTGCCCGCCAACAGCCTTCCTTTGGTCGGATACAATGTTTCAAAGTTCCCCGCTGGAAAGGGGACTTAGAAGAATTGAGCAAATTTCACCGGAGCTCCGTGCCTGAGGGCGGGCTGTGAGCCGCGCCGCGCCCGCCAACAGCCTTCCTTTGGTCGGATACAATGTTTGAAAGTTCCCCGCTGGAAAGGGGACTTAGAAGAAATGAGGCAAATTTCCCCGGAGCTCCGTGCCTGATGGCGGGCTGTGAGCCGCGCCGCGCCCGCCAACAGCCTTCAGTGGTCGGATACAATGTTTGAAAGTTCCCCGCTGGAAAGGGGACTTAGAAGAATTGAGTAAAATTCACCCGGAGCTCCGTGCCCGAGGGCCGGCTATGAGCCGCGCCGCGCCCGCCAACAGCCTTCCTTTGGTCGGATACAATGTTTCAAAGTTCCCCGCTGGAAAGGGGACTTAGAAGAAATTTGTGAAAATTCACCCGGAGCTCCGTGCCTGAGGGCCGGCTATGAGCCGCGCCGTGCCCGCCAACAGCCTTCCACGGTCGGATACAATGTTTCAAAGTTCCCCGCTGGAAAGGGGACTTAGAAGAAATTTGTGAAAATTCACCCGGAGCTCCGTGCCCGAGGGCCGGCTATGAGCCGCGCCGTGCCCGCCAACAGCCTTCCACGGTCGGATACAATGTTTCAAAGTTCCCCGCTGGAAAGGGGACTTAGAGGAAATTAGTGAAAATTCACCCGGAGCTCCGTGCCTGAGGGCCGGCTATGAGCCGCGCCGTGCCCGCCAACAGCCTTCCACGGTCGGATACAATGTTTCAAAGTTCCCCGCTGGAAAGGGGACTTAGAAGAAATTTGTAAAATTCACCCGGAGCTCCGTGCCCGAGGGCCGGCTATGAGCCGCGCCGTGCCCGCCAACAGCCTTCCACGGTCGGATACAATGTTTCAAAGTTCCCCGCTGGAAAGGGGACTTAGAAGAAATTTGTAAAAATTCACCCGGAGCTCCGTGCCCGAGGGCCGGCTATGAGCCGCGCCGTGCCCGCCAACAGCCTTCCACGGTCGGATACAATGTTTCAAAGTTCCCCGCTGGAAAGGGGACTTAGAAGAAATTTGTGAAAATTCACCCGGAGCTCCGTGCCCGAGGGCCGGCTATGAGCCGCGCCGTGCCCGCCAACAGCCTTCCACGGTCGGATACAATGTTTCAAAGTTCCCCGCTGGAAAGGGGACTTAGAAGAAATTTGTAAAAATTCACCCGGAGCTCCGTGCCCGAGGGCCGGCTATGAGCCGCGCCGTGCCCGCCAACAGCCTTCCACGGTCGGATACAATGTTTCAAAGTTCCCCGCTGGAAAGGGGACTTAGAAGAAATTTGTAAAATTCACCCGGAGCTCCGTGCCCGAGGGCCGGCTATGAGCCGCGCCGTGCCCGCCAACAGCCTTCCACGGTCGGATACAATGTTTCATAGTTCCCCGCTGGAAAGGGGACTTAGAAGAAATTTGTGAAAATTCACCCGGAGCTCCGTGCCCGAGGGCCGGCTATGAGCCGCGCCGTGCCCGCCAACAGCCTTCCACGGTCGGATACAATGTTTCAAAGTTCCCCGCTGGAAAGGGGACTTAGAAGAAATTTGTAAAAATTCACCCGGAGCTCCGTGCCCGAGGGCCGGCTATGAGCCGCGCCGCGCCCGCCAACAGCCTTCCACGGTCGGATACAATGTTTCAAAGTTCCCCGCTGGAAAGGGGACTTAGAAGAAATTTGTGAAAATTCACCCGGAGCTCCGTGCCCGAGGGCCGGCTATGAGCCGCGCCGTGCCCGCCAACAGCCTTCCACGGTCGGATACAATGTTTCAAAGTTCCCCGCTGGAAAGGGGACTTAGAAGAAATTTGTGAAAATTCACCCGGAGCTCCGTGCCTGAGGGCCGGCTATGAGCCGCGCCGTGCCCGCCAACAGCCTTCCACGGTCGGATACAATGTTTCAAAGTTCCCCGCTGGAAAGGGGACTTAGAAGAAATTAGGCAACTTTCCCCGGAGCTCCATGCCTGAGTGCGGGCTGTTTGCCGCGCCGTGCCCGCCAACAGCCTTCAGTGGTCGGATACAATGTTTCAAAGTTCCCCGCTGGAAAGGGGACTTAGAAGAAATTATGAATATTTTTGTTTCTAAAAACGTGATCCCTGAAAATGTGCCCCAGGTGTTTTGGAAAACCCGGGTAAACCTGGGAAGTAGGCAAATGACCCTCTGACTAGGGGGGAAGAACGTTTGCCTACTGCAGCGCCCCTAATGCAATTCGGCGGAACTGCAACGCCCCTGGTCGCCTAAACGCTACCCCTGGTCGCCTAAAAGCTACCCCTGGTCGCCTAAAAGCTACCCCTGGTCGCCTAAACGCTACCCCTGGTCGCCTAAACGCTACCCCTGGTCGCCTAAACGCTACCCCTGGTCACCTAAACGCTACCCCTGGTCGCCTAAACGCTTCCCCTGGTCACCTAAACGCTACCCCTGGTCGCCTAAACGCTACCCCTGGTCGCCTAACTGACCCCTCGTGTGTGGGGATCAACGTTTGCCTACTAGGGCGTCCTCCGGCGGCCTCTCGGCAGTACTGCAGGCCCATTTTAGCCGAGCCCATTGAAATGAATGGGGGAATTTTATACGTTTTTGCCTTTTTTTTCCCCCCCTCGTTCTTTTTGTATTTATTCATTTATTTCAACTTTTACCGACTCAACCGCCCTCCGGCGTGCCCTCGGCGGTCCCGCAAGCCCAATTCGGCCGAGCCCATTGAAATGAATGGGGGAATTTTATACGTTTTTGCCTTTTTTCCCCCCCCCTCGTTCTTTTTGTATTTATTCATTTATTTCAACTTTTACCGACTCAACCGCCCTCCGGCGTGCCCTCGGCGGTCCCGCAAGCCCAATTCGGCCGAGCCCATTGAAATGAATGGGGGAATTTTATACGTTTTTGCCTTTTTTTTCCCCCCCTCGTTCTTTTTGTATTTATTCATTTATTTCAACTTTTACCGACTCAACCGCCCTCCGGCGTGCCCTCGGCGGTCCCGCAAGCCCAATTCGGCCGAGCCCATTGAAATGAATGGGGGAATTTTATACGTTTTTGCCTTTTTTTCCCCCCTCGTTCTTTTTGTATTTATTCATTTATTTCAACTTTTACCGACTCAACCGCCCTCCGGCGTGCCCTCGGCGGTCCCGCAAGCCCAATTCGGCCGAGCCCATTGAAATGAATGGGGGGATTTTATACGTTTTTGCCTTTTTTCCCCCCCTCGTTCTTTTTGTATTTATTCATTTATTTCAACTTTTACCGACTCAACCGCCCTCCGGCGTGCCCCCGGCGGTCCCGCAAGCCCAATTCGGCCGAACCCATTGAAATGAATGGGGGAATTTTATACGTTTTTGCCTTTTTTTTCCCCCCCTCGTTCTTTTTGTATTTATTCATTTATTTCAACTTTTACCGACTCAACCGCCCTCCGGCGTGCCCCCGGCGGTCCCGCAAGCCCAATTCGGCCGAACCCATTGAAATGAATGGGGGAATTTTATACGTTTTTGCCTTTTTTTTCCCCCCCTCGTTCTTTTTGTATTTATTCATTTATTTCAACTTTTACCGACTCAACCGCCCTCCGGCGTGCCCTCGGCGGTCCCGCAAGCCCAATTCGGCCGAGCCCATTGAAATGAATGGGGGGATTTTATACGTTTTTGCCTTTTTTCCCCCCCTCGTTCTTTTTGTATTTATTCATTTATTTCAACTTTTACCGACTCAACCGCCCTCCGGCGTGCCCTCGGCGGTCCCGCAAGCCCAATTCGGCCGAGCCCATTGAAATGAATGGGGGAATTTTATACGTTTTTGCCTTTTTTCCCCCCCCCCTCGTTCTTTTTGTATTTATTCATTTATTTCAACTTTTACCGACTCAACCGCCCTCCGGCGTGCCCTCGGCGGTCCCGCAAGCCCAATTCGGCCGAGCCCATTGAAATGAATGGGGGGATTTTATACGTTTTTGCCTTTTTTCCCCCCCTCGTTCTTTTTGTATTTATTCATTTATTTCAACTTTTACCGACTCAACCGCCCTCCGGCGTGCCCCCGGCGGTCCCGCAAGCCCAATTCGGCCGAACCCATTGAAATGAATGGGGGAATTTTATACGTTTTTGCCTTTTTTTTCCCCCCCTCGTTCTTTTTGTATTTATTCATTTATTTCAACTTTTACCGACTCAACCGCCCTCCGGCGTGCCCTCGGCGGTCCCGCAAGCCCAATTCGGCCGAGCCCATTGAAATGAATGGGGGGATTTTATACGTTTTTGCCTTTTTTCCCCCCCTCGTTCTTTTTGTATTTATTCATTTATTTCAACTTTTACCGACTCAACCGCCCTCCGGCGTGCCCTCGGCGGTCCCGCAAGCCCAATTCGGCCGAGCCCATTGAAATGAATGGGGGAATTTTATACGTTTTTGCCTTTTTTCCCCCCCCCCTCGTTCTTTTTGTATTTATTCATTTATTTCAACTTTTACCGACTCAACCGCCCTCCGGCGTGCCCTCGGCGGTCCCGCAAGCCCAATTCGGCCGAGCCCATTGAAATGAATGGGGGAATTTTATACGTTTTTGCCTTTTTTTTCCCCCCCCTCGTCCTTTTTGTATTTATTCATTTATTTCAACTTTTACCGACTCAACCGCCCTCCGGCGTGCCCTCGGCGGTCCCGCAAGCCCAATTCGGCCGAGCCCATTGAAATGAATGGGGGAATTTTATACGTTTTTGCCTTTTTTTTTCCCCCCTCGTCCTTTTTGTATTTATTTACTTATTTCAACCTTTACCGACTTAGGGGCCGCTTTGCACCGCCTGTGCCCGGGGAAGGTGCTCCTATTCGGGCCAAGTGTGACACACGCCCGCCCTCCTCCTCCGGAGCTTCCATTAGGGTAGACTTAGGGGCCGCTTGGCACCGCCTGTGCCCGGGGAAGGTGCTCATATTCGGCTTCACTGTCAGGCAGCATGCACTCCTCCTCCGGAGCTTCCATTTGGGCAAACTTAGGGGCCGCTTGGCACCGCCCGTGCCCGGGGAAGGTGCTCCTATTCGGGCCAAGTGTGACACACGCCCGCACTCCTCCTCCGGAGCTTCCATTTGGGCAAACTTAGGGGCCGCTTGGCACCGCCTGTGCCCGGGGAAGGTGCTCATATTCGGCTTCACTGTCACACAGCATGCACTCCTCCTCCGGAGCTTCTATAAGGGCAAACTTAGGGGCCGCTTGGCACCGCCTGTGCCCGGGGAAGGTGCTCATATTCGGGCCAAGTGTGACACACGCCCGCACTCCTCCTCCGGAGCTTCCATAAGGGCAAACTTAGGGGCCGCTTGGCACCGTCTGTGCCCGGGGAAGGTGCTCCTATTCGGCTTCACTGTCACACAGCATGCACTCCTCCTCCGGAGCTTCCATAAGGGCAAACTTAGGGGCCGCTTGGCACCGTCTGTGCCCGGGGAAGGTGCTCATATTCGGCTTCACTGTCACACAGCATGCACTCCTCCTCCGGAGCTTCTATAAGGGCAAACTTAGGGGCCGCTTGGCACCGCCTGTGCCCGGGGAAGGTGCTCATATTCGGGCCAAGTGTGACACACGCCCGCACTCCTCCTCCGGAGCTTCCATAAGGGCAAACTTAGGGGCCGCTTGGCACCGTCTGTGCCCGGGGAAGGTGCTCCTATTCGGCTTCACTGTCACACAGCATGCACTCCTCCTCCGGAGCTTCCATAAGGGCAAACTTAGGGGCCGCTTGGCACCGCCTGTGCCCGGGGAAGGTGCTCCTATTCGGCTTCACTGTCACACAGCATGCACTCCTCCTCCGGAGCTTCCATAAGGGCAAACTTAGG
>NW_028283722.1:0-7500 GCF_059441095.1 Idiotropiscis lumnitzeri | reverse complement strand
GACCCGAGTCATAGGAAGTGCCGTGTTGCGGGGCCGGGAGGACCGCTCCTCCTGCGTCGGACCCGAGTCATAGGAAGTGCCGTGTTGCGCTGGTGGGGCCGTGCCCGCCAACAGCCTTCAGTGGTCGGATACCACGTTTGCAAGCTCCCCGCTGGAATGGGGACTTAGAAGAAATGAGGGGAAAATTCCCCCGGAGCTCCGTGCCTGAGGGCGGGCTGTGAGCCGCGCCGCGTCCGCCAACAGCCTTCCATGGTCGGACACCATTGTTCGCAAGTTGCCCGCTGGAATGGGCACATAGAAGAAATTTCGAGGATAACATCCACCAGAGCGCCAGGGCGGCCGTTATTGCAGTATGCGTCCGCCTGGCAGCTCTCTTCCGCGGGAACCATTGGGCAATTTCTTTCACGGAGGTGGACATAGAAGAATTTTTGTTTCTAAAAACGTGGTTCCTAAAAATGTGCCCCAGGTGTTTTGGAAAACCCGGGTAAACCTGGGAAGTAGGCAAATGACCCTCTGACTAGGGGTAAAAACGTTTGCCTACTGCAGCGCCCCTAATGCAATTCGGCGGAACTGCAACGCCCCTGGTCGCCTAAACGCTACCCCTGGTCGCCTAAACCTCACCCCTGGTCGCCTAAACCTCACCCCTGGTCGCCTAAAAGTCACCCCTGGTCGCCTAAATTGTCAACCCCTGGTCACCTAAATTGTCAACCCCTGGTCGCCTAAAGGGGACTTAGAAGAAATGAGGGGGCAAATTCCCCCGGAGCTCCGTGCCTGAGGGCGGGCTGTGAGCCGCGCCGCGTCCGCCAACAGCCTTCAGTGGTCGGATACAATGTTTGAAAGGTCCCCGCTGGAAAGGGGACTTAGAAGAAATGAGGCAAATTTCCCCGGAGCTCCGTGCCTGAGGGCGGGCTGTGAGCCGCGCCGCGTCCGCCAACAGCCTTCAGTGGTCGGATACAATGTTTGAAAGGTCCCCGCTGGAAAGGGGACTTAGAAGAAATGAGGCAAATTTCCCCGGAGCTCCGTGCCTGAGTGCGGGCTGTGAGCCGCGCCGCGCCCGCCAACAGCCTTCAGTGGTCGGATACAATGTTTGAAAGTTCCCCGCTGGAAAGGGGACTTAGAAGAAATGAGGCAAATTTCCCCGGAGCTCCGTGCCTGAGGGCGGGCTGTGAGCCGCGCCGCGTCCGCCAACAGCCTTCAGTGGTCGGATACAATGTTTGAAAGGTCCCCGCTGGAAAGGGGACTTAGAAGAAATGAGGCAAATTTCCCCGGAGCTCCGTGCCTGAGGGCGGGCTGTGAGCCGCGCCGCGCCCGCCAACAGCCTTCAGTGGTCGGATACAATGTTTCAAAGTTCCCCGCTGGAAAGGGGACTTAGAAGAAATGAGGCAAATTCACCCGGAGCTCCGTGCCCGAGGGCCGGCTATGAGCCGCGCCGTGCCCGCCAACAGCCTTCCACGGTCGGATACAATGTTTCAAAGTTCCCCGCTGGAAAGGGGACTTAGAAGAAATGAGGCAAATTCACCCGGAGCTCCGTGCCCGAGGGCCGGCTATGAGCCGCGCCGTGCCCGCCAACAGCCTTCAGTGGTCGGATACAATGTTTCAAAGTTCCCCGCTGGAAAGGGGACTTAGAAGAAATGAGGCAAATTCCCCCGGAGCTCCGTGCTCGAGGGCCGGCTATGAGCCGCGCCGTGCCCGCCAACAGCCTTCCTTTGGTCGGATACAATGTTTCAAAGTTCCCCGCTGGAAAGGGGACTTAGAAGAAATGAGGCAAATTCCCCCGGAGCTCCGTGCTCGAGGGCCGGCTATGAGCCGCGCCGTGCCCGCCAACAGCCTTCCTTTGGTCGGATACAATGTTTCAAAGTTCCCCGCTGGAAAGGGGACTTAGAAGAATTGAGCAAATTTCACCGGAGCTCCGTGCCTGAGGGCGGGCTGTGAGCCGCGCCGCGCCCGCCAACAGCCTTCCTTTGGTCGGATACAATGTTTGAAAGTTCCCCGCTGGAAAGGGGACTTAGAAGAAATGAGGCAAATTTCCCCGGAGCTCCGTGCCTGATGGCGGGCTGTGAGCCGCGCCGCGCCCGCCAACAGCCTTCAGTGGTCGGATACAATGTTTCAAAGTTCCCCGCTGGAAAGGGGACTTAGAAGAAATGAGGCAAATTCCCCCGGAGCTCCGTGCTCGAGGGCCGGCTATGAGCCGCGCCGTGCCCGCCAACAGCCTTCCTTTGGTCGGATACAATGTTTCAAAGTTCCCCGCTGGAAAGGGGACTTAGAAGAAATGAGGCAAATTCCCCCGGAGCTCCGTGCTCGAGGGCCGGCTATGAGCCGCGCCGTGCCCGCCAACAGCCTTCCTTTGGTCGGATACAATGTTTCAAAGTTCCCCGCTGGAAAGGGGACTTAGAAGAATTGAGCAAATTTCACCGGAGCTCCGTGCCTGAGGGCGGGCTGTGAGCCGCGCCGCGCCCGCCAACAGCCTTCCTTTGGTCGGATACAATGTTTGAAAGTTCCCCGCTGGAAAGGGGACTTAGAAGAAATGAGGCAAATTTCCCCGGAGCTCCGTGCCTGATGGCGGGCTGTGAGCCGCGCCGCGCCCGCCAACAGCCTTCAGTGGTCGGATACAATGTTTGAAAGTTCCCCGCTGGAAAGGGGACTTAGAAGAATTGAGTAAAATTCACCCGGAGCTCCGTGCCCGAGGGCCGGCTATGAGCCGCGCCGCGCCCGCCAACAGCCTTCCTTTGGTCGGATACAATGTTTCAAAGTTCCCCGCTGGAAAGGGGACTTAGAAGAAATTTGTGAAAATTCACCCGGAGCTCCGTGCCTGAGGGCCGGCTATGAGCCGCGCCGTGCCCGCCAACAGCCTTCCACGGTCGGATACAATGTTTCAAAGTTCCCCGCTGGAAAGGGGACTTAGAAGAAATTTGTGAAAATTCACCCGGAGCTCCGTGCCCGAGGGCCGGCTATGAGCCGCGCCGTGCCCGCCAACAGCCTTCCACGGTCGGATACAATGTTTCAAAGTTCCCCGCTGGAAAGGGGACTTAGAGGAAATTAGTGAAAATTCACCCGGAGCTCCGTGCCTGAGGGCCGGCTATGAGCCGCGCCGTGCCCGCCAACAGCCTTCCACGGTCGGATACAATGTTTCAAAGTTCCCCGCTGGAAAGGGGACTTAGAAGAAATTTGTAAAATTCACCCGGAGCTCCGTGCCCGAGGGCCGGCTATGAGCCGCGCCGTGCCCGCCAACAGCCTTCCACGGTCGGATACAATGTTTCAAAGTTCCCCGCTGGAAAGGGGACTTAGAAGAAATTTGTAAAAATTCACCCGGAGCTCCGTGCCCGAGGGCCGGCTATGAGCCGCGCCGTGCCCGCCAACAGCCTTCCACGGTCGGATACAATGTTTCAAAGTTCCCCGCTGGAAAGGGGACTTAGAAGAAATTTGTGAAAATTCACCCGGAGCTCCGTGCCCGAGGGCCGGCTATGAGCCGCGCCGTGCCCGCCAACAGCCTTCCACGGTCGGATACAATGTTTCAAAGTTCCCCGCTGGAAAGGGGACTTAGAAGAAATTTGTAAAAATTCACCCGGAGCTCCGTGCCCGAGGGCCGGCTATGAGCCGCGCCGTGCCCGCCAACAGCCTTCCACGGTCGGATACAATGTTTCAAAGTTCCCCGCTGGAAAGGGGACTTAGAAGAAATTTGTAAAATTCACCCGGAGCTCCGTGCCCGAGGGCCGGCTATGAGCCGCGCCGTGCCCGCCAACAGCCTTCCACGGTCGGATACAATGTTTCATAGTTCCCCGCTGGAAAGGGGACTTAGAAGAAATTTGTGAAAATTCACCCGGAGCTCCGTGCCCGAGGGCCGGCTATGAGCCGCGCCGTGCCCGCCAACAGCCTTCCACGGTCGGATACAATGTTTCAAAGTTCCCCGCTGGAAAGGGGACTTAGAAGAAATTTGTAAAAATTCACCCGGAGCTCCGTGCCCGAGGGCCGGCTATGAGCCGCGCCGCGCCCGCCAACAGCCTT
The DNA here is from genome assembly GCF_059441095.1 of Idiotropiscis lumnitzeri. Taxonomy (NCBI): domain Eukaryota; kingdom Metazoa; phylum Chordata; class Actinopteri; order Syngnathiformes; family Syngnathidae; genus Idiotropiscis; species Idiotropiscis lumnitzeri. Next base: position 3,498 of record NW_028283722.1, on the reverse strand, counting down.
CCACGGTCGGATACAATGTTTCAAAGTTCCCCGCTGGAAAGGGGACTTAGAAGAAATTTGTGAAAATTCACCCGGAGCTCCGTGCCCGAGGGCCGGCTATGAGCCGCGCCGTGCCCGCCAACAGCCTTCCACGGTCGGATACAATGTTTCAAAGTTCCCCGCTGGAAAGGGGACTTAGAAGAAATTTGTGAAAATTCACCCGGAGCTCCGTGCCTGAGGGCCGGCTATGAGCCGCGCCGTGCCCGCCAACAGCCTTCCACGGTCGGATACAATGTTTCAAAGTTCCCCGCTGGAAAGGGGACTTAGAAGAAATTAGGCAACTTTCCCCGGAGCTCCATGCCTGAGTGCGGGCTGTTTGCCGCGCCGTGCCCGCCAACAGCCTTCAGTGGTCGGATACAATGTTTCAAAGTTCCCCGCTGGAAAGGGGACTTAGAAGAAATTATGAATATTTTTGTTTCTAAAAACGTGATCCCTGAAAATGTGCCCCAGGTGTTTTGGAAAACCCGGGTAAACCTGGGAAGTAGGCAAATGACCCTCTGACTAGGGGGGAAGAACGTTTGCCTACTGCAGCGCCCCTAATGCAATTCGGCGGAACTGCAACGCCCCTGGTCGCCTAAACGCTACCCCTGGTCGCCTAAAAGCTACCCCTGGTCGCCTAAAAGCTACCCCTGGTCGCCTAAACGCTACCCCTGGTCGCCTAAACGCTACCCCTGGTCGCCTAAACGCTACCCCTGGTCACCTAAACGCTACCCCTGGTCGCCTAAACGCTTCCCCTGGTCACCTAAACGCTACCCCTGGTCGCCTAAACGCTACCCCTGGTCGCCTAACTGACCCCTCGTGTGTGGGGATCAACGTTTGCCTACTAGGGCGTCCTCCGGCGGCCTCTCGGCAGTACTGCAGGCCCATTTTAGCCGAGCCCATTGAAATGAATGGGGGAATTTTATACGTTTTTGCCTTTTTTTTCCCCCCCTCGTTCTTTTTGTATTTATTCATTTATTTCAACTTTTACCGACTCAACCGCCCTCCGGCGTGCCCTCGGCGGTCCCGCAAGCCCAATTCGGCCGAGCCCATTGAAATGAATGGGGGAATTTTATACGTTTTTGCCTTTTTTCCCCCCCCCTCGTTCTTTTTGTATTTATTCATTTATTTCAACTTTTACCGACTCAACCGCCCTCCGGCGTGCCCTCGGCGGTCCCGCAAGCCCAATTCGGCCGAGCCCATTGAAATGAATGGGGGAATTTTATACGTTTTTGCCTTTTTTTTCCCCCCCTCGTTCTTTTTGTATTTATTCATTTATTTCAACTTTTACCGACTCAACCGCCCTCCGGCGTGCCCTCGGCGGTCCCGCAAGCCCAATTCGGCCGAGCCCATTGAAATGAATGGGGGAATTTTATACGTTTTTGCCTTTTTTTCCCCCCTCGTTCTTTTTGTATTTATTCATTTATTTCAACTTTTACCGACTCAACCGCCCTCCGGCGTGCCCTCGGCGGTCCCGCAAGCCCAATTCGGCCGAGCCCATTGAAATGAATGGGGGGATTTTATACGTTTTTGCCTTTTTTCCCCCCCTCGTTCTTTTTGTATTTATTCATTTATTTCAACTTTTACCGACTCAACCGCCCTCCGGCGTGCCCCCGGCGGTCCCGCAAGCCCAATTCGGCCGAACCCATTGAAATGAATGGGGGAATTTTATACGTTTTTGCCTTTTTTTTCCCCCCCTCGTTCTTTTTGTATTTATTCATTTATTTCAACTTTTACCGACTCAACCGCCCTCCGGCGTGCCCCCGGCGGTCCCGCAAGCCCAATTCGGCCGAACCCATTGAAATGAATGGGGGAATTTTATACGTTTTTGCCTTTTTTTTCCCCCCCTCGTTCTTTTTGTATTTATTCATTTATTTCAACTTTTACCGACTCAACCGCCCTCCGGCGTGCCCTCGGCGGTCCCGCAAGCCCAATTCGGCCGAGCCCATTGAAATGAATGGGGGGATTTTATACGTTTTTGCCTTTTTTCCCCCCCTCGTTCTTTTTGTATTTATTCATTTATTTCAACTTTTACCGACTCAACCGCCCTCCGGCGTGCCCTCGGCGGTCCCGCAAGCCCAATTCGGCCGAGCCCATTGAAATGAATGGGGGAATTTTATACGTTTTTGCCTTTTTTCCCCCCCCCCTCGTTCTTTTTGTATTTATTCATTTATTTCAACTTTTACCGACTCAACCGCCCTCCGGCGTGCCCTCGGCGGTCCCGCAAGCCCAATTCGGCCGAGCCCATTGAAATGAATGGGGGAATTTTATACGTTTTTGCCTTTTTTTTCCCCCCCCTCGTCCTTTTTGTATTTATTCATTTATTTCAACTTTTACCGACTCAACCGCCCTCCGGCGTGCCCCCGGCGGTCCCGCAAGCCCAATTCGGCCGAACCCATTGAAATGAATGGGGGAATTTTATACGTTTTTGCCTTTTTTTTCCCCCCCTCGTTCTTTTTGTATTTATTCATTTATTTCAACTTTTACCGACTCAACCGCCCTCCGGCGTGCCCTCGGCGGTCCCGCAAGCCCAATTCGGCCGAGCCCATTGAAATGAATGGGGGGATTTTATACGTTTTTGCCTTTTTTCCCCCCCTCGTTCTTTTTGTATTTATTCATTTATTTCAACTTTTACCGACTCAACCGCCCTCCGGCGTGCCCTCGGCGGTCCCGCAAGCCCAATTCGGCCGAGCCCATTGAAATGAATGGGGGAATTTTATACGTTTTTGCCTTTTTTCCCCCCCCCCTCGTTCTTTTTGTATTTATTCATTTATTTCAACTTTTACCGACTCAACCGCCCTCCGGCGTGCCCTCGGCGGTCCCGCAAGCCCAATTCGGCCGAGCCCATTGAAATGAATGGGGGAATTTTATACGTTTTTGCCTTTTTTTTCCCCCCCCTCGTCCTTTTTGTATTTATTCATTTATTTCAACTTTTACCGACTCAACCGCCCTCCGGCGTGCCCTCGGCGGTCCCGCAAGCCCAATTCGGCCGAGCCCATTGAAATGAATGGGGGAATTTTATACGTTTTTGCCTTTTTTTTTCCCCCCTCGTCCTTTTTGTATTTATTTACTTATTTCAACCTTTACCGACTTAGGGGCCGCTTTGCACCGCCTGTGCCCGGGGAAGGTGCTCCTATTCGGGCCAAGTGTGACACACGCCCGCCCTCCTCCTCCGGAGCTTCCATTAGGGTAGACTTAGGGGCCGCTTGGCACCGCCTGTGCCCGGGGAAGGTGCTCATATTCGGCTTCACTGTCAGGCAGCATGCACTCCTCCTCCGGAGCTTCCATTTGGGCAAACTTAGGGGCCGCTTGGCACCGCCCGTGCCCGGGGAAGGTGCTCCTATTCGGGCCAAGTGTGACACACGCCCGCACTCCTCCTCCGGAGCTTCCATTTGGGCAAACTTAGGGGCCGCTTGGCACCGCCTGTGCCCGGGGAAGGTGCTCATATTCGGCTTCACTGTCACACAGCATGCACTCCTC